>NC_072735.1:16932631-17232631 GCF_026930045.1 Uloborus diversus
TCATACATCAGCGCCTTAATGGTGACACACGAAAGACTGATGCATTGTTGGGTACCACATTAGGTCTGGTTATGGCCCAGATGCCTGTTGAGGTGGGTCTCTTATACAGCCCCATTGGAAAGAAAGAAAAAAAAAATCGTTCAATATGAATTTGAACTCACTGATACTCGCCACTCGCGCCCCCTAGGGGCGTGCCCCACAGATTGAAAATCGCTGCATTAAACATAAGTATACTGTTATTATTATCAATAAGTACATAACAATATTTCAAGTTACTAGACAATTTTGTTATGAAATTATTTTTAAAAAATTTGTTTTATAACAAATGTTGATTGCAATGGATACTATCTTCAAAGTTGAAGAATAATGCCGAAGAAAACATTTCGAGAAAGAAAGCATAATCATTTAACTTCAAAAAAATGTTGCAGAAGACACATAACCGTTTTTCTTAGCAGTTTGTTCAAATATAGATTACCTTTAATACTTATTATCGGTTTTTCTTTAAATTAATAAAGCAATAAGAAGCGAAAGACTTGAAATAAACTCCACGGACGAAAGCTCTTATATCCTACATGAAACAACGAATTTTTCATACAAAAGCTTTATCGATCCTTTATTGCTCATTCCTTTTTTTTATTTGTTTCTTCTATGTGTTCTAGATCTGTGGTTAGCCATTTATTTTCCTCTTTGAGAGTCATTCCCTTCTATTTGTTGAATCATTGATAAAAAAGGATAACTTCATTTTTAACGATGAGGGATCGCATACATTGTTGTTGGAAAAAATAGTATGTGTAACTGTAACTCAGCTGATTAGTTTACAACAAACTTTATTTATTTATTTATTTATTTTTGTTGAAAAATGATCAACGAGTATACTTTGAGGGGAATGTTTAAATATGTTTTCCGGGGGGGGGGAAGAAATCTAATGCAACAAAGTTTTCTTTACTAATTATAAAGCTGAAAGTCTATGTCTGGATCTCTCTGTCAGGATCTCTATGACGCTCATAGCGCCTAGACCGTCCGGCCCATTTTCATGAAATTTGGCCCAAAGTTAGTTTGTAGCATGGGGGTGTGCACTTCGACGCAATTTATCGAAAATTCAATGTGATTCTTTTTCTATTCTAAGAACAAAATTATCATAAGATGGACGAGTAAATTACGAAATTATCATAACGTGGAACCGTAACATGGGCACAAGTCAATGGGCGATATACGAAATTATCATGACGTGGAACCGTAGCATTTGTACAAGCTAATTGGCGAGAAAATTTACCGTACATTATTTGTAAATATACAGGCGAACCAAAAGACCTTTTAATTTATCTATTACGGGCAAAGCCGTGCGGGTTCACTAGTAACTATATATTACGATTACTTAAATCAGAATGTCGAATTGACTTGTATTTGTTCTCTAGATACGAGGCACGGTTCAAAAATCAAAAACTAACAGGAGCATATGAAAAAATTTGATGACAGCTGCAAACACTTTTCAGATTGGCCTCTGATATGTAAGGATATGACCTTGACAATGTTTTCCTCTTTCTCTGGAGTAATAGGAAGTGCTGTAGTTTGGAACGCGAGGAACACCTTACCACCGAAATATGCTTTTTTATTGTAAAAAAAAAAAAAAAAATCAGATGTGTGTAAAGGGTGTTTTTTTAGATGTATAGAACTTTAAGTTGGCAACACTGATATGTGTGCCATTTTGATAGCTGTCACTTGTTTTGTGTTCAGTTCGGTTTGCCATTTCATCATGAATAGACAACAAGGCGGTGCAACATGCCACACAGTGCGTGTCATAATTGATTTATTGAAAGAAACGTTCGGTGAACGAATAATTTCGCATAATGGACCCGTGAATTGGCCTGCAAGATCTTGCGATTAAACACCGTTGGACTACTTTTTGTGGGGCTATGTGGAATCTCTGGTCTGCACCGATAGGCCACAGGCGATTGACGCCTTGGAAGAGAACATTGGCCACCTTATCACTGACATATGGCCTCCATTGCTGCAAAAAGTAAGAAAATTGGACTTTCCGATTGGACTTTCTCCGAGCCAGCCGAGGTGGCCATATGCCAGAAATCATATTTAAATAAAAATGGCAAAGAATCATCTTTCGAATAAAGCAACATTCATGGCAATTCACAACATTTAACTGTGTTTCATTTGACCCTAAACTTCTTTACTTCTAAAAAAAACACCCTTTACATTGGTTCAAATACATTGGTCTCTTTTCTTTTAGTGAGTCTCCGCAAGCACCGGGGTTAGTTCCCGGAAATGTTTTTTTTTTCCAAAAACAGCACTGGTAATAGGGAAGGCTAAAGGTGGTGAGTTGGGTTAGTTTCGTAGCTGCTCTTGCCAAAGTATTCCAACTCAAATACGATCTTTGTTTCACTTAACTTCCCAAAATGAGGTAAACATTGTGAAAGTTACAGCTCAAACTTATTAGAGCCAGGCAATACCTGCTTTATTTTCCTCTAAATATTTTAATCTCATGAAACTCGCTGCGATGGCATTTTTTACTTTTAACTTAACATAGAGACGCTTACTTGGGTCATGGAGACGATAGTCAGTTTTTGATACAAGAAACAAGTAATTAAAATTAAAAACCCCCGACTTAGTCGCAAATGTAGAATCAAGAGGGGAAGAGGGGAAATTGGGAATCCTTTTAAGAGCCTTATATTATTAAAAATTAATCACAAGTATTTTATTTGTGAACAAATAGAAACTGGCAACAGATGAAATTTTGAAACCATTGCGTTTAATTTCCTTGTCGGGCAACAACGAATTCGGTTATTAATCGCATGAATTAAGGCTTATCCGTATTTCAAATCTGCTTAAAAAACGTTATAATTCAAATACTATCTAACATGGAGGTTCCAAACACATTCTATCAGGCGCAGAAAAAAATACTGTTTATTTTGGTACTAAATTTAAAGTATATTTTCACTGCAAAAATCGCGGAAAACCTTTTAGAGGTTTTTAACGAATATCATTCAAAGACGCGACTTAGCTAAAAACACTCTCGATCAACTCTCCTTTCGAACAATTTTTTTTTCAAAATCGGTCCATCCGTTTAGACGCTAAAGTGCCACAGACAGATACACAGACACGTCAAACTTATAACCTCCTTCTTTTGTGTGTCGGGGGTTAAAAATGATTTTGACTAGGCATTTAAGAATCTTAAGGGAAATCATGAGAAATCTTTCATGAGATTACAAGTCTGGACACTAGGCCGAAAGCTCTTCTACTGGTACTAAAAATTTTGACGACATTTATTAATTAGTACATCAATCATTACGGTAAGCCCATTAGCTGAAGCCAATGGATGGTGTATTATCTACGCTTAAAAATCTAATTATGAATAAATAGAACTTCCCAACTAAAGGAATGTTTTCCACTGAAACATTGTCTGAAAGAATAACACTACGTGGCAATAATTTATTTCTATTCATTTTTTTAGGACGACTGTTGCAAAACCTGCTGGTCGCCGCCGGCGAGTTGTCTAAAATGTTACTGCTGTCATCAAAATCTGGAAAACCCCCTTTTTTCACTACTTTTTCTGTTTTTAGTGTTGTCATTTTTTTGCTGTTTCAAATTTTAATTATTTCCTTGTTTGTATTTTCTTATTTATTCACGCTTGTTTTTTTTTTTATAGAATTCATATGTATCTATGCTACTGTCAGTGGTTGTAACAACAGCATTCTATAATACTTGCGAAAATGTTAAAATTTAGTTTTAGTATTACCGTAAACGCGGGCTACTTTGATCCAGATTTTGGAACTTTTCTCATTATTTCTTCACACAATAATTTTGTAACTATTCATATTTCCAATTAGTGGAGACTCGTTTTACACGTCTAGCGATCTCTTAATTTAAGTTTTGAATAGTGATTAGTTTATTTCCAAGTATTTTTACACTTTGTTATTGCTTTTATTTGGCCAATAAAAGCAATAATAAAGGGTAGTAACCCAAGTAATAAAGGGTAATAAAGGGTAGTAACCAAACACTTACGTTTGGGTTACTTTGGTCAAAAGTAGTAATCCATTATGGAACTAACTAGAGCCAAAGAAATAAATAATTGGGGAACATATTTATTTGAAAGAAAAATACATTTTATAAGAAGTTTGAGTCACACATATTTGTTTTAAGGAAAATTATTATTATTTTTTAAATATGTGTGCATACCTTGTTCTTGTTTCAGAAATTACCGACGGAGGACAGTCATCTTTTCATCAGTTTTGGAGGTTGAATAATTTTATTAAGATAACGGCATTCGTAAAACAAAGAATCCTAAATTTTCGATCACTTCTAAAACTTTTTGGTGCGTTCCATGCTCTCAACATTCGCTCCTTCTTCTCCCACATGAACAGCTATCTTTAAAACCTGAGCTCATTCCATTCTGCTATAACAAAATTCCATAAACTTTCCAATAAATTTAACAATATTTTTAAGAAGTAGATGCAACTGGGTAAACCTTTTTCTAAACCTCCTGCAACTTTTTATTCCTCTTCATCTTCCATAATGAGAGCCATGTAACTGAGCCCTGATGAATTGAGTACAATCTCTCTCTTTATCCGTTGCCGAGAATTCCAAATTTTTTCTTGTTTTTCCTGTTTAGAGTTTTAATTTTAGCTATTCTTTACTTTTCCAAATATCTCTGGTGGATGTTTTCAAGTTTTTATGCTGGGACAAAGTCGATCGTAATTTTTAGGTTTAGAGATATGTCGTCATTCCCCCAAATTAAAAAAAAAAAATAAATTAAAAAAAAAGAAAAAAACTAAACAGAAATGAGAAACACATTTTGTCCCGCGCAGGACAGCTCTGCATTTAATTTCGAAACGTGTAACCAACAAAATATTTTCGCCTAAGGAATCACACACGTAGGTGATTTCTTAGCCAAAAAATGCCGTTCATTACGTCTTTTTAATATTACTTTTGAAATGAAATATAGAGCTAATATAACACGTGCGGTGCAAAAGGTCTGTTTTTTTGTGTTTCTGGCCCACAATTTATTTTTGAAACTAACACTATAAAACAATAAATGGGAAGCAAAGTATATGTTTGAACATTTTTCAACAATAGATTCGGAGTATATATTGCTAGAATTGGGAAGTCTATGGTCTTCGAGGCGTTTAGTTAAATCAAATTTTTTGAAAAAGTTACCTGTCAACTAGTTGACTGTCATTTTTATTGTATTCACACGAGGTAACTTAGTTAAATCAACTTTTCTTCTAATAAGCCGAATTTATTCAAATAGCTGCTCCTCAATGCTGTTAGGATTAATCCGAATTGACTTAACTAGTTTGTTCTTGTGTAGAGCGAACACTAGGGTCTGATGAGTTGAATAAATTGAAAAGTTGATTCAACTCATCGGGATGGTACCCGGCACAGGTGTCTGAGGACTGTCCTGTGAAGGATACCGAGCGATTCCTTCACTTTTCTACCTGGTTACACTTCCTAATAACCTCCCGTTCGAAAGTTGATTCAACTAAATGTGAAGCTTGATACTCAAAAGTGTGTCCTGCAAGTGACGGGTAAACTTCATTTAATTATTACAATTGCAAAAGATATTAGCAAATGTTTGTTGTTTAACAAACTAGGCAAGTTAAGTTTCACTTTTTTTTTTAAATCCCAGTCCTTTGTAGAAATAAGAAATTTTAAGGAACAATTTAATCCGAATTGTCCTCTACGTGACGGTGGAATCACCAGAAAGAATAAAGTTCAGTTCTTAAGATTATCTTTTTCAGATTCAAAAGATTCTGATTAACAAAAGAGAAATGCTTTTGAAATTTCTTTCAGTAGAAATTTAATACCCGTTTAAGAACCTTTCTTTTGTCACTCACAAAATATTTTTTTGAAGCAAAATTAGAAGAATGCTGAAGATATTATTGGAAACCAATGACTTTTCTTTGTTGATTGAACAGTTCAGTTCAGAAATCAATGAAACTTTTCTTTTACTAGCTTAATCACTCTAACTACACTCTAATCAAATTACAATAATCAGCTGAGACTTTTTTTATAGCATGATTATACATTTTTTAAAGCTAATGTAAAACTAAAAAAATATTTGTGTCGATAAAAACAATATTATTTAAGTTCGAGTATTGTTTGAAGATATTACAAGGACTCATATTGGTTTTAACTACACGAAATTTCCTTTTCTGTTATCTCACAAGTTTGGATCCCTTTAATTACTTTTTACTCAGTAGAAAAAAGTAGTTCGATATTGTTGAATTGTTTTATCGCTCTTTGATTTCGAATAAAAGGTTTTATTTCTGCGAAACAATCGCATAATAACGATTTTGTTCTACATAAGATTATCTTATGAGTATCATCGATGGTGTTTTATAATTGAAAATATCGATAATGTTTTGAAATCACTACTTTTTAACAATGTCCTTAATGTTTTCATTAAAAAGAGCAAAATGAATATATATATATATATATATTAATTTGAATTTTTGGCATCTTGAATTCAAATTATGCTTTTCGCAATCACGAGCGTGTGTGTGTATGTATGCGTGTGTGTGTGTGTGTATAGGCGTTCTTGTGTGTGTGTGTGTGTGTATGTAGGCATGTGTGTTTGTGTTTGTGTGCAGGCATGAGTGTGTGTATGTATGCGTGTGTGTGTGGATATGGACGTAACCTGGACACGGATTTCGCAAGAGGAGCAGCATCGTGAGGCGGCCGGTCGACGGTGATGCTGCAGAGGGTGCTAGCGGGAAAATAAAATCAGCGTAACGCCAAAAACAGTCAAATGAGAACAATAAGCAATCGTGATTGCTCAATAAAACAATTCTGTTTAGAACATCCGAAAACAACAAATCTGTATAAAATCTGCACTTTCAAAAGGCAAGACCAGGGGTTCTCAAAACTTCTTCTACTAGCGGCACCCTTTGAAGATTTAGAACTTTCTTGAGGCACATAATCCATCTCTATTATTTAAAATAAGTCCACCAAATAAGGCCCTTCTAAAGTTCATAACCAATTATCTCGTTTATTTGTTATTGAATTGGCTACTTCTTTTGCATACTCACCAGATGACTCATAAAAACTAAGAAAAAAAAATTAACCAAGAGAAAATTTAAGTTTTAATAACGTTTTTCAGCAGTTTTTACAAAGCAAGCCTCATTAAGAACATGGGTTCTTTATAAGGAAAATATACATTCAACCACATTTGATAAACTCAAAAGCATTACCAAAATTTTCATACTTATTTCCACGAAAGAAAAGGTCAATCGCCGCATTCGAGACAAATAATTACTGTTCTTTTTTTTTTCTGTCACTCCTGCACATATTTGCAACATACACACAGCACATGGTCATATCCTCTACCCGATATTCCGGTGTCTTCATTGTAAGGGCACCGGAGTGAAAATAAGGCGAACTTGGCCTTATTGGCACAAAGTGTACTTCTTAAATCACGAAAAAAAAAAAAAAAAAAAAAGAAAACTGACTGTAGGGTAGACCGGGGCACGTTTACGCGGAATCTTCAATGAATTTTCCAATTTTTATGTTTTAATATATTTATTACTCATAAAGCAAAACAGTAAATTAAATGCATTTTGCTATGAAACTAGTTGAATTAATTAATATAATGTAAAGATTTTTTTGCTAATAAATAACTTCATTTAGTCGTTAAAGTTTTTTTTTAAATATTTCAGTATAGAAAAAAAAAAAATAGTGTTCAATGCAAGGGGAACTGAAGACAAAAATCCCTCCCTCCCGCTCCTTCCAACGATTAAAGTTACATGCCTGATTAAATATATCGTAACTGGTGTCCGATTTCTGAAGTTTGACAAGTATTCTAAATTTAATGTTTTATGACGCTGTCAGTTTAATTTCAGTTATGGCAATACTAATTAACGGACTTCGTTGGTATTTTTATATGTTCTATGCTCCCCAATTACTAGAAGACGCCAGGACCGATTAGGAAAATTCTTTTTTTTTGTTTAAATCGGCATACTTCTCCCAGTCGTCTAGTGGTCTTCAATTCCGAGTACGAGGAATCCTGGAGAAATTGAGGGAACTCTTCAAATTTCATACTTGCGCTTTGTTGTTTGTAAATTCATAGCGTCTCACTTAGTGAAACGATTTTTATGTTTTTTTTTGTTTAATAGATAGGAGTGATCTAACTTAGGTCCCAAACCTTTGCATCACCCTATTTGTTCGTTAGAAAAAAGTTATGAGCAAAAAACAATAAACTTCATTTAATTTCAATATTAAACGGTTAAATATAAAATCCGTTGTTAAAGAAAGTGCCATAAAACCAGGGCCGATCCTAGCAGGTGTGCAGAGTGTGCACCGCACAAGGGCGGCCAAAGCAAGGGGCGGCCGCAGGCTGCATCATGTAGTTCTTATAATAAAGAAAAACTCCTCAAGAATTTCTCACAAGATCACTTATAATAAGTCGAATAAATCTGCTAAATTTTAAATGTTCAATTATCAAATTAAGTGTCGATTTCCGATAGCATATAGCATAGTTTAAGAAAAATAGAATGTTTGGGACCAATGTGTTAGTTCATTGTCCATTAATATTTACTCTTTGCACACATGCTTCATTTGGTTGCAAAATTTGTGACAGAACCGGTAATCAGGCATGGATACACAGGGGAGAGAAAATGAGGAAAATGGTCCCCTCCTGAAGCATGAAAGGGTGCCTTCTAAAAGGAGTACCGAGGGCGGCCACTAATGTTTACCTCCCAAGCGTTTATAGACCTAAACAATGAAGACATTTTTTATTCATATAAAAAAAAGCTATACTGATCTAGATACTCTCATCATAAGCATTTCAAACAACAAAATCTGTGTTCAATAATCGTGAATGCGTGGGAAGAAAGTAAAAAATTGCGACTCATTTGAGAGTCAAACATATATGAATGACAAACTAAAATTTTGTAATTTTCCCCCTTTACGGCAATTTTTTCTAATTAAAATCCCGAATGAACTGCCCGGTTTCAGATTAGGTAGGAGGACAGGACTCTTGCCCCGGGTAGTAAGTTTAAACGAAGATCCAAAATGATGCCATGACCTCCTTGACGAGACTAAAGAAGGTTTAAAATTGCGTTTCTAAGACTTTAATTTCGGAACATTTCACTGGTTGAACCACCGACCTTAAGCACCCAATTAAGTCTCTGATTCACCCCTTCCACCTTAACTTAATCAAACATAGCCTAAAAATGTTGGCTCCGAAATCTAAAATGTTTTTAGAGGATATCCTTTCCTAATGTCATCAAAAATTGCTTAATGACATTTTTCGGATTTCTTTTTCGAAATTTTTGCGATGGACTTTTTGCAATTACTACCTAAGACAGTCTTAGTTAGCGTCTTTAGAGAAGCCTCTAATCCCACCCCCTCTCACTTAATTTATTGAAAAACAAACTAAAATTGCGTTTTTCAGACATTAGTTTCAAGAACTTTCGGGGAAGGACCCCGGATCCCGCTTTTCTCCAAACTATTTTTTCCGAACTTATTTCCAAACTAATTTTCTCCAACTATACCTCCAAATTTCGTTTTTAGACGGTTCCGTGGAGCCACAGAACCTTTCCTGCCTAAACTAGCCTGAAATTGACTTCAGTTTCTAAAAACAGTTCGTGAGGGCACACTGAACCCTCGCCCGCTCTTAGTCCCATCGTTATCAAACAATGCCTAAAATACGTTTTTGGGACTTCAATCTCTAAAAAATTCCGGAGGAGAACTGCTTGGCTTATTTAACTTTTCGCCACGCTAGTGCATACCCATCAATCGTCGAGGTAAGGTGGACAAAAGGGGTGTATACAGTAAAACCTGTAAAGTTGACCACCCTTGTAAGTTGACCACCTGTCTAAGTTGACCGCTGCTTTCAGGCACAGAATTAGATCTTATCACATAATTCAACCTGCTAAAGTTGACCACTAAAGTAGTGAACCGCAGGTGGTCAACTTACACAGGTTTTACTGTAGTTGTATTTTTCAGATATTAATATCGAAAAATATCCGTAAGATCCGCCGATGCTTCCCAGTATCATTAACGTCACCAAAAATAGTATAAAATTGCGCTTTTAGAAACATCCGTTTATAGTCTCAAAACCCTTCCTTCTAAAAAATAGCCTATAATGTATTTTAGTTCTGAAAAATATTTTTCGGTTCGGAATATTTTCACGTCTTCCCTATCGTTTTCAAACATAGCCAAAAATGGGTTTTTGAAACAATAGTGCGGAGAAATTACCGGGGGAAAGCCGTCAGATCCCCTACCGTCACCAAAACAACATAAATTTGCGTTTTGAACTTCAATTTCGAAAACCTTCAATGGGAGACGATTGAATCTCCCTCCCTCCAGCAACGTCAACAAAGGTAACCCAAAATTGCGTGCTTAAAACTTCAGTTTTGGAAAATTTTCGCAAAGAGCGTCGATTTTTCCTACGCTAAGGTCACAAAAAAAGGCTTCAGACTGATTTTGATTTGGAAAGAATTTTAGGAAAGAACATCAACATTACTATCTCCTGAAGTCTCGAAAAAGTTCCTAAAATTGCGATATTTGACGTCAATTTCGAAAATTTCTCCATGCACCTTGAGTATACCGGACTCTTTTGTCCTTGCAACCGAACACAATCAAAGATTAACTAAAACTATTTTTCATACGCCAATTTCGATAATTTTGTCGGAGTAATCCCCCCTTCCCTGATCCCCCCCCCCGTCTTTCCTCTGATGTCACCGAAGACAGACTATAAAATGCGTTTTTAAGATTAGTAAATTTTGGTATCTATTACTTTCTTCAAAGATATAAATTGTACCTAAGGAGTTTCTTATTATAAAACATTTCTTCCTTTTTATAAGTTCATCATTCTTCTTTTTTTTTTAATTAGAACTTGGTATAGAAATTTGAAGAAAGATTTATATGGACGTTAAAGATTAGTCAAAATATGCAAATTACTCTTGAGGGGCGGCACATTAGGTATTTGCACAAGGGCGGCCGACACCCTAGGATCGGCCCTGCATAAAACAAAGGTACTTTCTTTACTCAGTGTTAAAGAAATTACCATAAAACATTAAGATCAATCAGGAGTGCCCACTTAAGGGCGAAGGAGGGGGGTGTTTTCCTTTTTAGGAGGCTCTTGTTTGTGGGAATACCCCCCTTAAATATTTATCCTGTATTAATCATTAGTAGTCATATCGCAAATTTTGAATAAAGTCTCCTCTGAAGCAAACAGGAAATTCATTTAGTATCATTGCCCTAGTAGTATTTTGATCTTCATATATACAACACAACAGTACATACTCTGTTTCTAGTGTGGTGTTGGGTAAAAAACAGATTATTCTTTCTGCATGCTGGACCGAAGCTCGACTCATGCTCAAAAACTTGTGAGAATATTTGCTAAGGAGCAGCATCAATCTGTTATGACTGTTGGCTCTCCAGTTATAATTCGTTTTGAAAAAAGAGCACTGTGTAAACGGGCCCCATGCGTAAATGTTAACAGTCTACCCTATAAACAACGACCTTTTTTTTTTTGAATTTGTCAACTACATAAATTAAGCTTCAAGAACAATAAATAACCTTTTTCAAACTAGACTTCAGTGATACATGTAGAAATAAAACTTACCGTAAAATAAGCTCAGGTAGTTTTGATAGCACTCTCCAGTAATAACTTTATTACACTGTTGCCTAGTAATTAAAAATTTCTTGTTGATTACACTTTATCATCAGTTAATGCTTCAAATGACGATGAAGTCTCGATCTAGCAAATTTTTACTATGCTACATAAAACAATGAGGGGATGATCTTATTGGTCTATATGGCTTTATTTTGCGCACCCACATTAGATATTTAGATACCATGCACTTCGCGGCACCCAGTTTGAAACCCCCTGGGCTAGATTTTTTTTTCAAAATGCATGTTTTGTCTGAGATTGATTTAGCTACACTTTAAGGTCGTATAAAAGAAGCTGATGTAGGCATCACATGACTTCCTTTTACTCCAATTTAATGTCATTTCCCCATTATTGGCAATTTTAATGTGATTCAATTGTTTACTCTCTAATTATCACCAACAGTGGCCAAATTGAAACCAAATTTAAAATAAAAAAAAATCACAAAATTTGTCGTCAAGTTGGCGACAAAACTTGGCGACCAAAAGACTGGTGATATATCACCAATTATCCGACAAATTTTAAGACAACTTGAGTTTACATCGAAATTAACAATGATTTCCCTCCAAAAAGGGGCAAAAGACCCCCTTAAGAACATCCGAATGCAACCAAAATTGAAGGTGCACAACTAGACCCTACTAGTCCACGCACCAAATTTCAACTTTCTAGGACATCCCGTTTTTGAGTTATGTGAGATGCATACACACATACGCACATATATATATGTAAATACGGACGTCACGAGAAAATTCGTTGTAATTAACTCGGGGGTCGTCAAAATGGATATTTCTGGTGTCTGTACGTTCCTAGGCATATATCCACGTGCGGTCGGGTCGAAAAAAGAACTCAACATTCATTCGGGGGTGAGAAAAATGGAAATTAAGGCCGATTTTTGAGTGAACATTTTTTCGCGAATACAATACTTCCTTTTATGTAAAAGGAAGTAAAAAACGAGTATATACAAATGAGCACAAACAGCGCATATAAACGGCAATTGAACTTCTGTTTTTTCCAATGTTTTCGGGACATTTACTTTTGGTACATTTTTTGTACAATTTATATGCTTTTAGTTATTTACAGCCTAAAATTTAGACAATTGTTGAAAAAAATATTGTTACAAAAAGCTGTACAACGGTGGTCAAAATTGTAGCTCAAAATTACTCAGAATAATTTTTCTTCATTAAAATAAAAATGATAATTGAAAAAATATTCTTAAATTCAATATAACTCTTCAAGTGAATAAAAAAAAGGCACAAATTCAAGTTGGCTTTTAATCATTACTTCAAACCTGGCAAAAATGTAAACTCAAAGGTAAAAAATCTGAGATGAACGCAGAGTTTTGTTTGAATAAGTTAGTTTAAAGAAAAAACATGAACTAATGTTGCCATTAATGATAATTAGTTGCTTTATTTTTCTGAACTAATTGCAAACATTAAAATATATTACTGAACAAAATTTTTCCACTTAATTTTTTTAAAAATTTGTTTTAATCATAACTTAACCCAATTTGTTGCTATTTTGTTAAAGTAAAGATGAATAGGGGAAGAGTGGGTACAATGAGAGACGATAATTCAATTCCATTTTTACTTCCTTTTACAAAAAAGAAAGTATTGTATTCGCAAAAAAAAATTTCACCCAAAAATCGACCTTAATTACCATTTTACTTACTCCCGAATATTGAGTTTTTTTTCGACTCGATCACACGTGGATAAGTGCCTAAGAACGTATAGACACGCAAAATATCCATAATGATGATTCCCGAGTTAATTACAACGAATTTTCTCGTGACGTCTGTATGTACGTATGTATGTATGTGCGTATGTGCGTATTTGTGTATGTATGTCGGCATAACTCAAGAACGGTAAGTCCTAGAAAGTTGAAATTTGGTACGTAGACTTCTAGCGGGGTCTAGTTGTGCACCTCCCCTTTTGATTGCATTCGGGTGTTTCTAAAGGGGTCTTTTGCCCCTTTTTGGGGGAAATCATTGTTAATTTCGATGTAAACTCAAGTGGTGTTATAATTTGGCGAACACAGTCTTTTGGTCGCAAAGTTTTGTCGCCAACTTGGCGACAAATTTGGCGTTTTTTTATTATCTAGTTTGGCCACTTTTGGTGATATTTAGAGAGTAAACTATTGAATCACATTAAAACTGCCAGTAATGGGGAAATGTCATTAAATTGGAGTAAAAGGCAGTCATGTGATGCACACGTCAGCTCGTTTATTATTAAAAGCCACAGAAATCAATTTCTTCCAAATAGTACAGTATTTGTCACTGTTATAGATGTTACAAAAGAGGAACTAGAAAAATAAAACTAGGCATTCACACAAGCGAAAAAAAATATTAAAACGAAATGCAATTATGTTTCAATGTTTCTCCTGTAAGTGGGAACAGAGAGACACACATTTTTTGGCTTAGTAAACTTTGAATAAATCTAAATTTTCGTGGAAAATATGAATGACTGTTGCCGTTTGGTTTTGTAATGATCTTTTGCCTTTGGAAAATTAAATTTCACGTTGTCTTGACACACAGTAGCGATATCCACCACGTATTTGTTTGTGACTGAGATTGAATGATTTAGATGATTCTGGATTAGTAAGTTATCTTAGAAAGACATCTTGTGATGTAGCATTTGATAAGGGTGGAATGCTTTTACTGTAGCTTTTGTCTATCACTAGTACTACAGCTTCTTTCCTGTCTGTTTCAGAAAACTTCCAAAATAGCTTACCTGACTTTATTACAGTAGTATTATTACATTTAGCATATTGCAATGAAGCAATAAAAAATTATAAATAGAATAAGTACGAAATGGAAATGTTTATGTGATATTGAATAGCAATAAAGTCTTATTTGATTCAAGCATCCTTATTTTGTTGATGCAGGGCTTTCAATTTTATTTTATAATTATTTGCATCAAAAGGCTAGTTATAATTTGTAATTCAATGGATAAATTCTCCACATTTAAAATAAAACTGCCATTGGCGCTGTGAGCAATTTCATGGTGTCTCACTGTTCGCTCATTGCAAAATATAAACTAAATGGCTGCCATTCTCGGAAAAAGAAAATCAACAAAATCTTTCTACTGCTAAAATGAACGTTATTCAATAAGCTAATGTAAGATGAATAACACCAGTCTGTAAAGTTCATCTAACAGTTCAGAAACAGGCCGACAAACAATCGAGTAAATTTAACTTCGATGGGTTTAAACTCTATTGATACAGTTATTTTTCTTACATGACACTTGAACGCAAACTTTTTTCTATCATGTTGTTCACACTATGTCGGCCTTACTTTTTAAAAGTTTTACCAGGCTGGAAATGTCTAAACAGAGAATATATTGCTGTTGCCTATTTTTTCTCCCTGTCTCACTGTACCTAATTTTCCCCTAACTAACAAAATAGTCTTAAACTCAGTGTAACTCATTAATTTAATAAAAAAAAATAAATGTAATTTAAAAACTGGGTAACTTTAGTCTTATCATTACATGAAACCTGAAGAAAAGTATACAGTTAAAGGTAAAAAATCTAGAGAATGGTATAACTATGTTCGAATAAGTCCATTTAAAGCCATAACATGAATCAGTAATGTCATTAAAAATATCATTAATTGCTAATGGCAATGAAAAAATGAATGGCAATGAATCATGTAATGATGATATTAAAGTTAAACAGTTTTTAAACTACATAAAACAAATAATGTAATTTAAAAACTGGGTAACTTTAATCTCATCATTACATGAAACCTGAAGAAAAGTATACAACAGTTAAAGGTAAAAAATCTACAGAATGGTATAACTATGTTCGAATAAGTCCATTTAAAGCCATAACATGAATCAGTAATGCCATTAGTAATCATTAACTGCTTTATTTTTCAACATTAATGACAAACAGTAATAACATAAATTAAAATTTAAAAATTCTTATGAATGAAACTCTAAACTAAAAGTTTTTTCTTCTTATGCTTCAGGGTATAAAATATGGCCTAGCGTTAGGAAAAGATCATTCTTACAAACATAGTTATATTCCACCCATGCAATAACTAAAATATAAGATTTTTATTCCCTTAAAAATTTTTCTGCAAAAACAATTACGCAATAATGGAATAATTTCTAAATTACAATTAACCAATCTATTTTCAAAGTAGTTTTAGATTTTTAGCAAAAATTCTGACCAGGATTTAGTTTAATTTGTTTTTCCTCCGCAATGAGCTTAATCTAACTTCTACCTCAGGCGACACGACAGAGAAAAATCCTCTGCAAAGAGGTGGTGATAGATTTTCCATCCTTGCAGGTCGCCCCAAATCTAGTTATGACATAGCAGAAAATGGGATATACTTTGATCCTTTCACTTGCTCTTATTTATTTACAGCACCACTTCCCCAAACCTGCTTAAGAAATTTCATAAAGACCATCAAACTAAGGTGCCCGCAGGCTTCCAGATCTACCCAACCAGACTGTCTTCGGGGAATACGTCACATTTTTTGGATGGCAATGACAGAAACAAGGTTTTGCTCTTTTCGTTGTCCCTTTGAGCTGAAAAAAAATTGCTGAAATTCTAGCATTCACGGAGGAATAGGGTTCACGAGAAAAAACAATATTAAAGAACGTGATCGCTTGGCATCGAACTTCTTTTGTTTTAGTTTTGCGGGAATGATTGTTGAGCGAGTATTTATTGAAAAAGTACGAAGGAGGCATGCATGGTTTAAGGATGGTTGGAGTAATTATGACCACTTCAGGCTTTTTTTACTTTGAACATTTTGTGTTTCTTTAAAAATGTTCTAACTTAAGGAGGCATACAACTATTAGTTTCATTAAAGGAAGATACTAGTCAGTAACTACTGAACTCTTTTAAGAGATCTTAAAGTTTTATTTTTGTAATTAACTAAAAATTCGTTACCACTTGGCATTCGGTGGATAGGTGTTTGGGTTGGAATGATTGTTCAGCGAATGTTTATTGAAAAGAGTACGATGGAGTCATGTATAGTTTAGGGTTATTTGTCGTAGTTATGACCACTTCTGACTTCTTTTACTTTTAACATTTTATGTCTCCTGGAAAACTTTTTATTTAAGGAGATTTAAAACTATTAGTTTCCTTAAAGGAGGTTAGTAATTATCCAATAATTACTAGACTCCTGTATTAAGACTAAAAGTTTTATAATCTAGTAATTAACTAAAAATCTTCTTTTACTTTAATTTGGTGGGAATGATTGTTTAGCGAGTATTTATTGAAAAGAGTACGAAGAAATCATAGATGGTTTAGGGCAGGTTGGAGAAATACCGATTTCTAAATTGAAAAGAGTACGACGGAACCATACTTGATTTATTGTAGGTTGGAGTAATGACCACTTCTATCATCTTTTGTTTTGAAAAATTTATTTCTCCTTAAAATTTTTAAAAAAATATATATAGACATAAAACTAAGTCTGCTTAAAGAAGGCTAGTAGTTTTCTGGTTAGTAATTACTCTACTCCTTTAATAGAATAATGGTTTTATAACCTAGCAATTGACTACAAATATGTGATTACTTGGCATAGAGCTTTTTTTTATTTTAGTTTGATGGAATGTTTGTTCAGCGGATATTCATTGAAGAGGGTACGATAGGGCAATGCATGGTTAAGGGTTAGTTGGAGCAATTATGACCACTTCTGATTTCTTTTACTTTTAACATTTAATTTCTCCTTAAAAATGTTTTAATTTTTAGGTGACATAAAACTATTAGTCACCTCAAAGAAGGCTAGTAATTATCTAGTAATTACTAGATTCTTTTGATAGACTAATAGTTTTATAACCTAGTAATTAACTACTACAAATAGGGGAAGGTTGCCGTCAATGAACCACATAACAGTTTTCAATTTTTTAAAAAGGAAATCCTACTCAAATTTCACGCTAATTATAGGAACAATTTTTCGGTATATTTCTCTTTTAATAATACTATTCACTTTCATGATATACACAATAAAGAATGAAAATTAAAAATAAATATTTTAGCATGTGGTCCATTCATGGTAACCAGTTGCTATGGATGGACCATCGAGTTTCCATCGATAAATCGCATTCTCAAATTAAAAAATCAATGCGTAACTTACAAATATTTATAACAGGCGATCCAAAAACACTACAAATAACAATAAGTTATAAAAAAGAGATTTATTTTCTAAAATAATTTAATTTTTCAATAAAGAGGAACACAAAAAAAAACCCCCAGAACTCACACAACACACAGCTGTTGTCATCACACCTCGTTCACCACTTGATATTTTCCCAACGAGTGCAACACCGTTCTTAGCTAATATCTTTGCAACCTCTTTTGAACTGTTGGGAGTTTTGTTAAATCCAGTTTGAAAATTTTTGTTTGACGCAAGATTGTACTTGTTCTCTAAAATGTCAAAGAATTTATTGCCCATTTTATTACTGAAACCAGAAGCTTAAGTCTCTAACTATCAGAGAATATAGTACTAACATACTTTTTGTCTTAATTAAATCCGTGGGACATGTTATTTTTCTCATCCTCTTGAAAAGCCGATTCCCCAATTTTTTGGGGGTAATTCCAAAAATGTCTTCTCTAGTTTCAAAATTAATTTCAAAAACGTCTTCTCTAGTTCAAAATTAACTTCAAAAACGTTTTCGCTAGTTTCAAAATTAATTCCAAAAACGTCTTCTCTAGTTTCAAAATTAACTCAAAAAACGTTTTCACTAGTTTCAAAATTAATTCCAAAAACGTCTTCTTTAGTTTCAAAACATGATTAACTAATTAAATTCTTACTTCAGAAGGCTTATCTCCTAAATTTCTAATAAGTGACTACAGTAGCAACAAACCGGTTTTTCTCTTCTATGCAACTTTTTAAAGTTGCTTTCATGACTCTGTATGGTCGGCAGACTTCCTTAAGATCCATACCACCATTTCTGTAAACTACTGTAGCACGTTACATGCACTCACTTGTCCACTGGCCATATTTTACAAATTTTTGCATTTTTCTGGAATAGCAGAAGTATTCGAAGCTGTATTATTATGTTTTAAACTTTCAATCCATTTTATTAAAAAAAAATAAGGTGAAATTATAAAAAAGTAAAAGCGTTTTCATAAACTACTGAGAAACGTTTTTTCATTATTATCATATTTATTTTAAAACAATTGAGCAATTTTCAAAGATAATTAAGCTGAAGTTACAACAATATTTGCGATTTTTTTAATGAATGAACAACTTTGTCAGGTGGTCCATTCGTGAAAACACCTAGCGGTCCAATGATAGCAACTGCATCATTTTGAATATTCTTATAGGTGTTATTGCTGTGACGAATCATGATGAAACATGAAGCATGGGGATTTTTACTTGAAAAGGCACTCTTTTAATTTAATGTTCACGTTTAACTGATCAGTTATACTCAAAGCATGTTTTAACTAAATGAAAATCTCAATAATTAGTAAGATAATGGTATAAATCTTTTCTGACCGCTTAACAATATGATGAAGTAATTTTAGCTACTTGCCGACTCTACAGTAGACTGTTTTCAGACGAAGGAAGGTACTAAAACTGATTAAGCGTTTGCACAAATTAAAGTATGGGAAATATCTTTGTGGTCTAGTCATGGAAGCCGTTCACTGACGGCAACCTTCCCCTATGTGATCACTTGGCATAGAGCTTTTTTATTTTAGTTTGGGGGGAACGATTGTTCAGCGAATATTTGTTGAAAATAACTCGACAAAGGATTGATTTAGGGTAGTATGGAGTCATTTATGACTACTTCTAACTTCTTTTGTTTTGAACTTTTTTCTCCTTAAAAATGTTTTAGCAGTTTTAAGTAATTTTCGACTTTGAGAATGTGAAAAAAAAATCTTCTAAATGAACATTTTGAAGAACTAAAAGCTATTTACTAATTGTTTTCATGAAATTCGTTCGCAGTTCAAACAAGAAATTTCGAACGAGTTTGATAGAATAATAAACATTTTTAATTAAATCGTGTAAAAAGCATTACTTGATAAATTGGGATTCGGTCTTTGTCTTGAACTACAAAAGCAACTGCAACGCGCCACGGAAGATAACCATAAAAAAGTTACATCAAAAGAAAATTGCAATATCATTTTTCATTACTAATAGAGTATATGTACAAAACGCAATGTCTTGGAGGGAAAACACTTTTAAATTTGCTTTTTTAGGGCAATTGTGTCCTTACCGCACTTTCCTACTGTAAATTATTCGCTTTGACAGTTACTCCAACTATATTTATAGCACAAAACTTGCAATAGAAGAAATGTTTGAGAATTTTTTTCCTAATGTAACTGGTTATTAATATTTAAAATCATTATTTACAAAACATTTTTAAAGTACTCTTGTTAATTTTTGTTTCCGACAACATTTCAAAAAGTTAAAAAGAATCTTGTGAAGAAAAAGTTGTTGCTTTCTTTTAGCATATATTTTTTTTAGCAATGGTAAAAAAGCAGAATAAATCTGCAAAGAAATGAATTTCATTTTGAAGCACACAGATCCCTATTCAAAAGATTGAAACTAGTAAAATACCTCTTTTTTTCCTTTTAATTTATAAGAAGCAGTTTTTGAAACAAGTTACTACTAAAAGACAATATAAAGTTGAAAGTTTAACTGAAAACTATTTTATTGAATATGTTCTGTTTCATGCTTGCTTATTCGATACAGTTTGCTAAAAGCGAATCTGTCTGTTAAAACATCTGTGTTCATATATTATTTAAACTACTTGTAAAGATTACTGTTTTAAATGTACATGTAAACATACTTTCCAAAAAATGCCGTCCATATAACATTTTAATACAAAATATGCTTCAAAATTGAATGTTAAAATGTATTAATTCGATATAAAGAACAAAAGGGAATGCTCGAGCAAGCGGATAATTTTTTTTTTTTTTTTTTTGAGCATCTAAAAGCAAATGTCTCAAGAAACAGACAAATAGGAAATTTAAAATTTTGATGGTAGTAGTATTTGAAACTTCTAAATGATGTTCTGTTTCTACTCGTCTTCTAGCTTTTGTATTTAATGGTACTTTATTCTTCTTACGCTGCAGAGAGATTTTTAGTAAACCTTACATCGGTTGTTCTTTTTCTAACGTTTTACCTTCCTCCAGAGAAAATGGGTTGTTTGAAAAAGATTTATTTTCGCTCTTAAGTATTTTTCCGCTCCTTAAGTACTGTTTTGTGGCTTTTAAGAAATAAAAGATGCATACACTATTTGATGACACGTAAAAAAAGGAGAACACGTACTTTTTTAGCTTACTTCAAATTTTAAATGCATTGCATATTTACATGATTAAAAAGAAAATATACATGCCTTGGCAAGTTTGTCATATTTGTGTTTACCCTTCTCCATTTGAAGTTTAGAAATAAAACGAGAGAAACCGATTTCTTAATTTCTACTAGTCATATTGTACATTACAGCAATTTAAAGTGTGTCCGATTCTTTATTCATTGTGTAGGAAAATATTACTTTATTTATTTATTTATCAGCACTTCAACAACAGCAATGGTACTTCTCGCATTTACAATATAATTATCATGTTCCATCAATCTCTCTTCACTTCAATTCGCTCGGCCGACACAAGTTCTTTTCTCTTCATTTCCTTTTGCTTGGTCGCCACAATACCCCCTGATTAATAAAGTGCTCCAGTTTTAAACCGGACGTGGGTACCGGAACGTGTAATGTATCCTGGAGTCTTGAGGATACCAGGGAGCTTATTACAATGGTCCGTCGAGGCAGACCCTGAGTCAGCTGAAGAATTTAAGCTTGGGAGATCCTGGGCATGGTTTCTGGATACTTTATCTTGCTTATTATTGAGTGAGTAGCAGGGATTCACTCTATCGATGGACACCCTAACGTTTTTCACACCCGAGTCACCAATTTAGGAAAATATTATTTTATCTATTTATCAAC
Organism: Uloborus diversus; assembly: GCF_026930045.1. Taxonomy (NCBI): domain Eukaryota; kingdom Metazoa; phylum Arthropoda; class Arachnida; order Araneae; family Uloboridae; genus Uloborus; species Uloborus diversus. The sequence goes on from NC_072735.1 coordinate 16,954,151, forward strand.
ACCTCAACAACAGCAATGGTACTTCTCGTATTTACAACATATTTATCATGTTCCATCAATCTCTCGTCCCTTTAATTCGCTCGGCCGCACAGTGTGGCATAGTGGGCAAAAATCCACCGAACTCGCGGGTTTTGAGCTAGGATTTTCTATTATGGCTCAAAATGCGGCAAAATTCTTCGACTATTTTGTAGTGGTGCTACAATTTTGAATTTCTTAACCCCCTAAGCCCCGCAGAGCTCAGAATGAACCCAAGTCGCGATTTTGAAAACTAAAAAGTATGACCATATTTTTTCCCTGATATGTGGCTCAATGCTTAGTATAAATCGAGGAATTGGATGATAAAACACAACTTTTGATCGCTGCTGGGTGTTTAGAAATGCTTTTTTCCACCGTATAAGTCATTAAACACATTATTTTTCAGGTTTTTCCGTTGAAAAAATGGGTTTTAACGGTCTTCACACATGTCCCGCGCAAGAACAAATATATATTTTAATTCTAATCTACAAGTTTTCAATCATTTTCCAAAGTTCAAAAGTCAAAAACCTCCCTAAAACACCGAAAAATTGCTCAAAGTCCGAATTTCAGCTCGAGATTCTACCATTGTCCACGGAAATACATCTGTGCAAATAGCGGCAAACAGCTTATTTTATATGTATAAATTTATATGTACACATTTTGAGAATAAATCGTCTGCGTTCGAATAAAGACCTTTACATTTAAAATTTCCGAATGCTTTTGTTGTTTTTAAGAAAATTTAATGTATTAAAGTAACAGTTGGGCAAATGTGTAGACGCAATATTAGTATAATTGTCTATTACCTTGGATTAATCGTAATATTCGAATTGTAACAGGTATGTTCACTCTTTTACATAAGTATACAAAATAGAAAACTTTGTCCTCTGTTATATAAATAAGTATTTAAACAAATTATGTAAATTACATTTTTTTTAAAAATTAGTTTCTGTGTGTAAGACCAACAAAACAACATAAATTTTAATATAAATTCAATAAAACTTTATAATAAAGTTAAAATAACATGTCTTTACTGTTTTTCATACAGAAAGTGAAAGCTAATGGATATATATTTGTGAATATTTGTTTTTTAAATTAAATAGAGTGAAGTAAAATCATATAAATTCATTAATCCTTTCATCCCTACCTTAAATTTAGCTGTATTATAACCTATAAATGATGTTGTTAGGAACAAAACTGGGCTAAAAGGGTTCATCTGAGCATTAATTGTTTAGTTTAAAACACATTAAAATTTTAACATGTGTTTTTACATTTTAAGTAAGAATTCCAACAAAAACACTTACGTAAAAGAATGAACATAGACTTACAATTCAAATATTACGATTATTCCGAGGAAACAGACAAACATACTAGTTTTGCGTCTACACATTTGCTCAACTGTTACTTTAATATATTAAATTTTCTTAAAAACATCAAAATCATTCGGAAATTTTAAATGTAACGGTCTTTATTCGAACGCAGACGATTTATTCTCAAAATGTATACATATAAATGTATACATATAAAATAAGCTGTTTGCCGCTGTTGCACAGATGCATTCCCGTGGACAATGGTAGGATCTCGAGCTGAAATTCGGACTTTGGGCAATTTTTCGGTGTTTTAGTGAGGTTTTTGCCTTTTGAACTTTGGAAAATGATTGAAAACTTGTAGATTGGAATTACAATATATTTGTTCCTGCGCGGGACATGTGTGAAGACCGTTAAAACCCATTTTTTCAACGGAAAAACCTGAAAAATAATGTTTTTAATGACTTATACGGTGGAAAAAAGCATTTCTAAACACCCGGCAGCGATCAAAAGTTGTGTTTTATCATCCGATTCCTCGATTTTTACTGAGCATTGAGCCACATATCAGGAAAAAAATATGGTCATACTTTTTAGTTTTCAAAATCGCGACTTGGGTCCATTCTGAGCTCTGCGTGGCTTAGGGGGTTAAGAAATTCAAAATTGTAGCACCACTACGAAATAGTCGAAGAATTTTGCCGCATTTTGAGCCATAATAGAAGATCCTAGCTCAAAACCCGCGAGTTCGGTGGATTTTTGCCCACTATGCCACACTGGGCCGCCACAAGTCCTTTACTCTTCACTTCCGTTCGCTCCGCTGCCACAATTGGATAACGATTTGGTAGTAAAATATCGAATCAGTGATAGTGGATAAGGGGGAAAACACATTACTGAACTTGTGACTAGTGTGGTCTATTGGGAAATCACATTACAACAAATTTCAAGAGACCACAAAAATTTTGTTCGCTGATTTCGTTAAGTTCATATTCGTTGTAACTGGATTTTACTGAGTATGGAAGGCGGCATTGAACTTAATTAAGTAAACACGTATGAACTTTAAGTAAACGAATCGTGAGTTCATTCGTAAGATTGAAACGACTGAAAATGTTTGTCAAAATCGAGATTATTCTTTTGAGTAAAAAAATGATTTCCGTGTGAAATTAATACTAATTCTCTGAGAACAAGCATCTGTTTTATCATGGTAATAAAACGTTGACTTTTTTTTAAATTAAAGATGGACTTCAAATTTTATGTGACCTCGTTAAAATCTCTGAAGTATGTCAAACAATGATCCAATTTGATTTTCGATAGCTTTTTGAAATCGAGCTCCTCGAATTTCGTGACATGTTATAATTCATTCACCATGTTATCTTCTCTATGTTACAGCAAAGACTGAATTGTGATGCTTCAAGTATCGCTCTGGTTCACCTATAAAAGCTGTGATACAGAGGTTCCTGGATTAAAAATAAATCAAGAAATGTTATCTCGATAACACCAGGACAAAGATTATACTATAACAGTAAAACTAGTATTAAAACTGTCTATGACTCTAAAATATAGATTTTTGGTGGCAAAAACCAATAATAATTTATGTTAATATACATCACTGTTAAATACTGTTTAAGGCTTTCACGGCCGGCGTCAATATGGGGAGATAACATTTCCGGGCTTATTGGCCGTGGTCTAATTGGAGAAGAAATTCCAGACGTTTCGGCTTGCTTTGCTGCAGCCATCATCAGTGGTATGAGTTTGGTGAGACTGAAGTCATCATGAAGTCATGAGAGAGAAGACATCAGTCTCACCAAACTCATACCACTGATGATGGCTGCAGCAAAGCAAGCCGAAACGTCTGGAATTTCTACTCCAATTAGACCACGGCCAATAAGCCCAGAAATGTTATCTCCCCATATGTATATCACTGTTGATTGTTCGGTTTATATGAACATCATTTGGATGGATTCATAGCAAACGACACGTACGTACCTGGTCTCTCCTCCTACATGTTGTTTTGCAAAGAAATATAGTTAAATGATAATACTTGTTTTGGGTAATGTTGTTTAACCCCCCCCCCCCACCTGTTTTGGGGTAGTAAATGTAACTTGTACGTTTACATAGGCATGGTTTATATGGCTAAATGTATGCATATTCTCAGAATGAAGAATTTCTTCAAGATCAGGCTTCCCCACTTGCACAAATTAGATATTGTGGAAAAACGAGCTGATGTGTGCATCACATGACTGCCTTTTACTCCAATTTGATGTCATTTCCCTATTATTGGCAATTTTAATGTGATTCAATTGTTTACTCTCTAAATATCACCAACAGTGGCCAAATTAAAATGAATTAAAAAAAAAAAATCGCCAAATTTGTCGCTAAGTTGGCGACAAAACTTGGCGACCAAAAGATTGGCGATACATCTCGAAGTGTCCGACAAATTATAACACAACTTGAGTTTACATCGAAATTAACAATGATTTCCCCCAAAAAAGGGGCAAAAGACCTCCTTAGGAGCATCCGAATGCAACCAAGAGATAAGGTGCACAACTAGACCACACTAGGAGTCTACGTACCAAATTTCAACCTTCTAGGACCTACCGTTTTTGAGTTATGCGAGATACATACACACATACGCACATACATACGTGCATACGGACGTCACGAGAAAATCCCTTGTAATTAACTCGGGGGTTGTCAAAATGGATATTTCGGGAGTCTGTACGTTTCTAGGCGCATATCCACGAGTGATCGAGTCGGAAAAAAAAACTCAACATTCATTCGGGGGTGAGAAAAATGGAAATTAAGGCCGATTTTTGAGTGAATTTTTTTTTCGCGAATACAATACTTCCTTTTTACTTTCTTCTATATCTAATATATAGAAGAAAGTATTGGATTCGTGCAAATTTTCGAATTTCGAATTTTGACAGATTCGAACGTTTTGAGGTGTGCTGAGTCCATTTCGACTATTTTTGGAAAATGTCTGTGTGTGTGTGTGTGTGTGTGTGTGTGTGTGTGTGTGTGTGTATGTGTGTGTGTGTGTATGTGTGTGTGTGTGTGTGTGTATGTGTGTGTGTGTGTATGTGTGTGTGTGTGTATGTGTGTGTGTCACGTCTGTGTGTGACCAGTTTTTTGTGGCCGCTCTACAGCAAAAACTACCGCATGAAATTGAACGAAATTTGGTACACATATGTGTCCCTATGTGAACTTGTGCCCATTGGTTTTTGGCGCGAATTCCTCCAAGGGGGGTGGAGCAATGGGACGTTTTTTGAGTTACGCGTGCTTGCTATTCCTCAGGAAGTAACTGGCGGAATCGAACAAAATTTGGTCCACATGTTGCCCCTAACAGGAGCAGGTGTTGATTCAATTTTGGTGTCAATAGCTCAAACGGGGGTTGAGCTATAGAACGTTTTTTGTCGCCAACTGTGACTGCTGTATCTCAAGAAATAATAAACGGCATGAAAGAAAAATTTATCGGCAAGTAGCCCTTAGTGGGTATAAGAGCTGATTTTAATTTGGTGTCAACAGTTAGAAAGGGAGTAGCGCAATCGCCCGTTCTTTTTTTCCATTGTGAGTGCCCTATCTCAAGAAGTAATGCTACGTTCTGGCTGAAATTTGGAATATATGTGAATTCATACGTAAACAGGCTTTGGTTCAATTTTGACTCCAATCGCTCCAAGAGGGGTTGATTTTTTTTTTTTTTTTGCAAATAAAAATAGCTTTATTAATGCAACAATAAGAAAGATAAATCGTAATAGATTGTCGTCTGCGTATTTCTCGTGATTTTAATTGTATGGAAATGATCGGAAATATTATCTCAATGATTTAAAATTTTTAACTGTTGCCATCTTATGTTTGTTAATAAATAAAATATTTGTAATTATTTCAAGCAAGGCTTTTAAAGTAACTTTCAATTTTTGCTCTTTGCTTTGCTTTTACAATAATTCAGACATTGGGATGGTCGTCAAGTTTTTGCATGTGTCATTTTGTTTTTGTTGGGAATATTGCTTCCTCGTCAAGCATGGGGAGGGATCAGAAAAAGGAAAAATATAGAAGAAAGTTTCGTGATGGCCACAACATACTAGTTTGTAAAAGGAAGTAAAAAAAGGCTGTTTAAAGCTTCAATTTTATTTACTTATAGCCAAACACACTAGCATTATTCCATTATTTTCGCACCTTTTGCGCCATTCCCATATTGCATAATAGCATTATTTGAGTAAGAACTGATTCATTTAAAAAGGAATAATTTATTGTTCAATTATAAAAAATAAATAACACACGATCAAACAACACTTATTTTATTAATTTTAATGTATAAATTAGTAAAGGCACGTTTTGCATGTGATTTAAAATTTGCAAGCTAATAGAAATTTCCAGAACACAGGAAAATTTAAAAAGTTTAAATAATTAGTTCAGAAGAAAATATGCAGCGGCAATTTTTCTTGTTGTATCTGTATTCCAAATACTACCTACTACTAATTATAATAGTAATAGTTGTTATTATTTGAAGCATTTGAAATTCCAGACTTTCGTTTTCATCATTTCGAAGTTGGGAACTCATCCAGTAGATATACTTTTATAAATTGTAAAGTAAAACTTTACCATGCTGTCATTCTAATTTTAAATTTGATTTTGATCAAGAAAAATTAACATTCTTAAATTATTAAGCTGCATATTACTGATTACAAATATCTATCATAAATATAATTTGTTCATATTAGAAAAGAGAGAGAGAGAGCGCTTCCTAATCATAAGTTTGATTGTGAGTATCTGGTACAAATCTCGAAGTTCATTTCTGTAGTTTTCATTGAAACTTTCTGCCAAGCAAGATTTATTTCTATGCCCTCTACCATCAGCATACATCATTCTTAACCATTCTCAAAGTAGTTCTAAAACTGCATGTTCCAAATAGCATACGAATAGAACATTTTAATAAAACTGGCTGTTGAGCTTACAAATGAGAACCATCATCTCCACCCGTTTTTTACTTCCTTTTACAAAAAAGGAAGTATTGTATTCGCGAAAAAAAATTTTCACTCAAAATTCGGCCTTAATTTCCATTTTGCTCACCCCCGAATTAATGTTGAGTTTTTTTTTAAAGGGATCTTTTGCCCCTTTTGGGGGGGGAAATCATTGTTAATTTCCATGTATACTCAATTGGCGTTATAATTTGACGGACACTTGGCGATATATCGCCAGTCTTTTGGTCGCTAAGTTTTGTCGCCAAGTTGACGACAGATTTGGCAATTTTTAAAAAAAAAATCTTGTTTTAATTTGGCCACTGGTGGTGATATTTAGAGAGTAAACTATTGAATCACATTAAAATTACCAATAATGGGAAAATGACATTCAAATTGGAGTAAAAGTAAGTCATGTGATGCACATATCAGCTCGTTTAATATTTACTTATAACTAATGTTTTTCTAGACTGCACTGTACATAGATCGTATCGTTTTCAATGTTCTTCATTTCTCTAGGGGAAATTGGTTGTTCAGTAGGATTTATTTTATCTCTTAGATAGTTTACCAATCCTCAAATACGGTTTTGTGGCAGAAATAACACATGAAAGTAATGTTTCATTACAAGTAGAATATAAAGCAGCTTTAATTTATATTTATACCACAAACTTAATCATCGAATATAGTTATTTGCTTTGTATAAATGTTCCATTGCAAACAGTAACTTTAGATATTTATTCGGACTCTTTTACTCTGTTTATCAATGTATTTCTATGTTTAATCTTATAAATAAGTTGCTTTTAAGAATATTGAAAAATAAAAAAGCTACTTGAAAGGTTCTTTCATTTGTTTTATAAAATTATTTATTTCCATAAAGTTATTGAAAATGCATTGGATGGCATTATGGAATTATACTCTGTTCACGGAGATGATGGAGTAGAAATTAACAAAAAGGTTGCCAAACGGTTTACCACTATGCCCACTTTTGGAGATTTTCTAATGGAGTGAAGGAGGAAAAAAAAAAAAAAAGAACCAATAGAGTATTTGCATGCAATGTCAGCTTTGCACAAATTTGTTCTTGTCCAAGTCAAACAGGTGATCGAAGTACACAGTTAAAAATTAAGGAAACTTCTGTGATAAATATTACTGTAAAATGGAGTTTTTTTTAAGTACAGAAAACATTTACAGTACATTACACCAAGAAAAAAAAAACAGCATACGATTGGAGCTGCAATTGATACACCACGTGACTTACAGTGCGAAGCAGAAAACACCGTATTTCCTCTATTTCGGTGTGTTCTATCTCGTATGGTAGGCAGCAAAGCAGTCTACCAATCCGAAGGTCTCGAGATTGAACCTGCTACTCGCTAATTGCGTTTTTTAAACTCTTGTTTATTCTACCGTAAAATTTTACAGTAAAATAGGATTTTACGGTAAAAGTTAATTGCAGCTTGGATGCCAGTAACTTTTACTGTAAAATTTCAGGATTTTTTAAAACAGTGTAGCCAAGTGGCGCATTTTATTGTTTATATCTACTCTATGTTTCCCGTACTTGGTTATTGAAATTATGTGTTGTATAAGATAAAACATTTATCCCCAAAGGAATTTCTTCTGTACGTTCATCCTCTAAGAATACGATCAGTGCACTTTTGGGTTTAACAAAAAAAAAAAAAAAAAAAAAAATATATATATAAACCATACACTTAATAAAAAACGTCCTTTTTTATAGCTTAGTGAACGTTTAACGTATTTGGCACTTGAAATTCGTGTCGTTCAAAAAGTTCTGCATAAAATTTTTAACTAGAACTTGAAGGTAAAAATTTTGAATTTCCTTTCACATTTTATGCTAATATATTTCAGAAAAATGTTTACAAAATAGAAAATCATTCAAGTACTCTCTTTTGATGGACGTTGTATTCAGTGCAGTTTAGTCGCATTTTTAATTTTTGGACAAACTAAATTGCTGACTTTTTAAAATTCGGTTTCTTTTTTACTTCCTTTTTACAAAAAAGGAAGTATTTTTTTCGTAAAAAAATTTTGATTCAAAAATCGACAATAATTTCGATTTTACTCACCCCCGAATAAATATTGAGTTTTTTTTTCGAATCGACCACACGTGGATAAGTGCCTAAGAACATATAGACACGCGAAATATCCATAATGACGAGTCCCGAGTTAACTACAACAAATTTTCTCGTGACGTCTGTATGTACGTATGTATGTATGTATGTGCCTATGTGCGTATGTATGGCGCATAACTCAAGAACAGTAAGTCCTAGAAAGTTGAAATTTGGTACGTAGACTTCTACTGGGGTCTAGTTGTGCACCTCCCCTTTTGGTTGCATTCGGGTGTTTCTAAAGGGGTTTTTGCCTCTTTTTGGGGGTAAATCATTGTTAATTTCGATGTAAACTCAAGTTATGTTATAACATGGGGGACACTTGAAGATATATCGCGAGTCTTTTGGTAGCCAAATTTTGTCACGAACTTGGCGATTTTTTTTTTAAATCTGTCTCAATTTGGCCACTGTTGGTGATATTTAGAGAGTAAACTATTGAATCACATTAAAATTGCCAGTAATGGGGAAATGACATTAAATTGGAGTAAAAGGAAGTAATTGCTTGCGCAATGTTTGTACTTGGTTTTGAATGTCTGGAAGCCAAGTTCGTGATGAAACACAAGGAATAGTGGTTTTAATAATACTTTAGCTAAAAAATTAAAACGTTTGATTTTGGCTCATATTCTCATTATTCCTTTTCTCTTATTTTGTTTTTTTGAAACTTAAGCTTTTTTTATGTACTAACAGAAAAATTCTTTGTCATTATGCAGAGTACTGTAAAAGTAACATATATACATTGGTTCTCTATTTAACGACGCTCTATTTAACGATTTTCTCTATTTAAAGACTACTTTTCACGGTCCCGGATGATCGGAACAACTTGTAATGTTAGAAGCATTCTACTTAAGGACGCATTCCACTTAAGCACGATTTTTGTGGTCCCTTGAAAGTCGTCAAACAGAGAGTCAACTTATTTTTTTTCATATTATTTTATGAGTTTTTTTTATTGGGTATTTTTCTATTGAAACTACTAATCATTAAGCACATTACATAATAAAAAAATGTCATATCATTTTTTTACGCCATGGGATATTTAAAAGAAATGATCAAAATATGCAAAGGTTATGATAAAGAAAACAGATAAAGGTCATTTACTCGTAGGCATTCCATTTGGTCGAAAGTAATTTTTTTTAAGTTGAAATATTTTGCATTAATTTTTAGCCCCAACTTAATTAACCCTTGCGTCTCAATTTTGATTGTTTTTTATGAGTTTATTTTTTCAAGTATTAAATTTTAATTCGTGCACTGAAATGTAGACGCTCTCTCGCTGTTATTGTTTAATAAACTTTTAAGCGAGCATCCCTTTTTGACCTTCGTTCCTGTAAAAATATTACATAAATAAATAAAGTAAAGAAAAAAAAAAGGCTTATAAAGTCCTAAGAAAAGAAATAAATCTGAAATTGAAACAAATTAAGTCGGAAAATGTTTAAAAACAGAGATATGTGATTGGAGGTCGGTAGTCAGTTCACTTTCCTTCTATTAAATTTTCAAAGAATTATTTAGTTCCAGCAAGACTTTTGCTGTGCGAATGGTTTTAGCAAGAATGGCTGTGAAGTTTAGTACATTGTGGAGATGCCATACCTGATATCAAACTTTTTGTCGATATATTTGACAATTCTCTACAAAGTGGCACATTTACATTAGCCCTCCCTTCCCTTGTCACATGTCACGATGTTTTTCATCTTCCATATTAAAGACTGAGTATCTTTGGTTGGTTGATTGGTTTAATTGTTTTTAATGGCGCAAGAGCCCTTGAGCGCTATACTGCGCCAAACGATTTTTTAGAATAAGTTATATACATAAATCTGAGTATCTTTGTATGTATGTATGTTATCGCTACTCCGGGTGAACAACAGAAAACTGAGCATCGAACCAGGTATCGATAAATTCGTAATTTTCTTGGCTACATGTTTAGCTTTGTGGCATAGCTGTGTGATTTTAGTTAGCGGAGATATTAATTAAAAACGGTTAAAAGAACAGCGTTTTTTCCTATCGGTTCTTCTTTCGGAACTTTCCCCCATAATTTTCCCCATCATTCTGTCAAGGGGCTAGGCGGAAGTGACTCGCAGAGCGAATGTTTTTCTTTCTCAAGGCCACGTTATCCTGCGTTAGTAATTTCTCTCTTTTTCCTGCTTAAAGCGGAAGTAACTTAACTAAGCGTAATTATAAAGTGTATCGGCTTCAGTTCGACTGAGGCCGGTCTAGACTGATAAGGCGTTTAAAGGGTGCAAGTCAGTCATTGGACTACGTGACTTTGCAAGAATTGCAAGCGAGTAAAATTCTTGATACAGTGAAACCTGTGTAAGTTGACCACTTGCGGTGCAGTACTTTGGTGGTCAACTTAGACAGGTGGTCAACTTATAAAGGGGGTAATGTTTTTTTTTTTTTTTTTTTTTTTGTAATTATTGCACCATGTATTCATTTCTTGACTAATTGACACTTATTTTTTCTGTTCAACTCACTTTCATTGTTTAGCATTACTTTGGAACAATAATTTTAGATAGTATTCAAATATTTTTAGAGATTATTTTCCCAGAATGACGTATAATGTGTCATGCAAATTTAAAATTTCAGTAAATTGATCAAAAAAAAAAGTCTTATTGTTTATGAAAAGTTACTCATTTTATATTAATAGTTCCTAAAAATTTATAGTTAATCAAAAATGACAAATTTTTTGCTTAACAACAAAAGAAAAACAAGTTTGGAGAATAAAAGGGTTCTTAGTAGTTTTCCCATGTGGTTAAACTCAAAAGGAGATTTAGTTATGCTGCTGTTTCATTTAGTTGGTAAAATGCTGATCTGGCATCAAAAATATTCTTGGAAAGCTATAAAAAAAATAATTTGCTAAATAAAATTAAAAATAAACCAAGTGGTCAACTTACAAAGGGTTTTTTTCAATACTCCAAACCAAAGCTGGTGTATATTAGTGGTCAAGATAGACAGGTGGTCAAGATAGAGAGGTGGTCAAGTTAGAGAGGTTTTCCTTCATTATATAAGATAGGACTAATTCCGTTCCTGACAAAAGCGGTCAACATAGACAGGTGGTCAACTTACAAGGGTGGTCAACTTTACAGGTTTTACTGTACTAGTTTCTAATTCTGTCTTGGCTTTGGCCGTGTTTATAATACTGCTTTTGTTGCTTTCCTGAAAACGCAGGAAAGTGCCAAGCTATAATATTATACTTACCTAAGTTTACTCCAAAGTTCCAGAGACACGACTGGATTCAAACAGGAAGATTTCTGAATATTTCAGGAGGTTTCCAGGATAATTTCAGGAAGGTTACTGAATTTTAGCGGAAAACTATCTTGCGATTTGTAAGATATGTTACTGGTAGAAATTGGGCACATCAGCTGCCCATTATTTTCCAGGAACGTTTCTGAACCGTTTTAACAGTGTAAGCGGCGAAACCGAGGCCGGCGCCATAGGCGGCTAGAAAACTTAGTCAAAAACGAAATGTGTTCTGTCACACTTCTTGCTATTCCCTCCCTCCTCCTTGTCACAAACTGACACTTTCACGAACCCTCCCCTCTCTCAAAGCATGACATCATTTGTGTGTAAGACCCCTGAAAAATACGACTAGGTATTTTTTTTTCTTTTATTTTATGTATCAATTATTTCAACTTGTGTAATAGTTTCAAAAATATAAGAATCCGGTCATTTTTTGTGCTAAACGAGCTTTATGGAAAAAAAAAATCTTTACGGTAATAAATACTTTCGATCAGAATCAATTAGAGTATTTAAAAAATATGCACTATTAAGTAATTCAACTTATTGTTTTAATGCATTACAAAACCCCCTCTCTTTCCTTTTCGGTTGTCATGAATTTTTAGTGAAAGTCTGAATTGAAATGCATTTTAAGCGTAGTCAGAAACATGTTTTATTGGATTTCCATTCATGAATATGTTTTGCATCCTAAATAGAGCCGACTTAAGCGACCTATGAATATAATCTTTTTTCATATGGATTGCTCAATTCGATTTGTTTGACTCACAAAATGGAACTTTGGAGAACAAGATACCCATAAATACTTAAACCATGAAAGCAATGAAAAGGAGTTTTTCTCTGTTTATTTGCACTGGTTTGCTACATTATTAGAACATTTTAAGCAAGTTAGTTACCAACTGTCAGGTTCTGACGATAAACTCCGTCCTTAAGCCTGTTTGATTTAGAAATTTAGAAATGTTTCTAGGGTGCAATATAGCTTTTTAAGAGTGAGTTATCTTTACTAATATTAAAGCTGAAAGTCTCTCTGTCCAGAGGATATCTGGATGTCTGGATCTCTAGATCTCTGTGACGCACATAGCGTCGATTTTCATGAAATTTGGCACAAAGTTAGTTTGTAGCATGGGGGTGGTCACCTTGAAGCGATTTTTTGAAAATTCGATGTGGTTCTTTTTCTATTCCAATTTTAAGAACAAAAATATAATAAGATGGACGAGTAAATTACGATAATTAGCATAACGTGGAACCGTAATATGGGCACAAGCCAATTGGCGAGATACGAAAGTATCATAAAGTGAAACGGTATCATGGGTACAAGCCAATTGGCCAGAAAATTCACCACACATTATTTGTAAATATACAGGCGAACCAAAAGACCTTTTAATTTTTCTATAACGGGCAAGGCCGTGCGGGTACCACTAGTATGACCTAAAAGTGCCCACAAGCGGGAGAGACGTTCATTCTGCAGTCTGTGGAATTGAAGATTTTAGAGAGGGGGTAAGCAACTCGGTAACCCCCTTTTTATTTCATTTCAATTCTTATAATTTATTAAATTTAGGTGTACTCAAAATTGTTATTTTCAGCGGAGGTAATGAGAAATATATAATATTTATTCACCGTATGTTGCAGTAAGTTATATTTCAAGATCTGTTGAAAGTTTTCAAAATTAATAAAATGCATGGTTGCATATATGGAATATTTAAACTGAAATGAGACTAAAGCAAACCATTGAGGAAAATTATGAAATATGATTTGAAATTCATTACGATTTTAACTATCAAATCAAAATAACGAAACGAAACGAAGCAAAAAACGTTAACTAAAAAAATAAACCTTAACTACCGGGCAACAGATGCTCTGCCACCAGATTGGACCAGCATTTTTAAAGACATTTGTGACTCCAATTGATGATAGTAAAATTTCTGTTATAATCATATTTCAGGATTCTGTTCTAGGAAAAAGTTGAAAAAGCTGTTAAATTTCTTTTGTATGTTCAATAAAAAAGAATAATCATTCCTTTTTCCATGCATAGCAACCAAAAAAAAAAAAAAAACAAAGAATACGGACTTTTTTTTTTGTGTCAAATTTTGAATAAAAATCGAAACCTGAAGGGAAGGATATATGACACTAATGCTCACTAATTATGCCCATAGCTGATAAAACTGTATTTTCGATACGATCAGTATTTAAATGTGAAACTGAATCGTCACCAAAGTTGACCCGCTGTGAGCCATAGCCCGCTGTGGGACTTGGTCTTAAACAAAAAAAAAAAAAAAAAAAAAAAAAAAAAAAAATCAGCCAGGTTCTTCTCCTCTTGGCCATTGACCTCCAGTTTTTGATCTTAATAATACTAAAATCGGAGTTGAAACAGTCGACCCATCTCTTTTTCGGTCTATCCTTTGGTTGTTGTTTAAAAGGAACTGCATTGAAAACTTTCAAAGCAGCTCTATCACTTTCCATTCGCATAAGATGACCGGCACCAGGCACATCTCATTCTTTTAAGTTCAACGCTCCTTCTAGTCCTTCTTGAGTTGTGACAAAGAAATCGGTAATTTTACAAGTGAGCCTAGATGTGTTCCTACGCTTTAAAAAAATTGTGTAACCTTACTCCGTAAATACGGTGGCAGTATTCTGTACTTAGTGTAACCTAATTCCGGCGGCTAGCTTCCTCCATAGTAATGGAGTAAAAGGGGTCACAGTACCTTTTGAACATTTTTTTTTAAATTTATGAATATTGTGTTTTTTTTTTTTTTTGATACCATAACATACACACTCATTTCGCAAATAATAATTTATTTTCAAAATCTTAAAATATTGCCCACATTTTTTAAAAATTCAAAAAATTTAGGAAAATTTTAATTTTTTAAAATTCCTAAGGCTTTTTTTTTGTTTTTGCACTTATTTAAAAAAAGGTTTTTGCTAAGCAATCACAATATTAACCTCTAAAAATATGTGCATTTATTTGTTTATATATGTTTTGGAACATTTTCTGTGATTAATTATGTAAAAAATCGTAATTAAAAAAAAATTTAAAGGTATAACATGCTCTAAACATTTGAGTTATTTATAAAATGCTTATCCAATGCACAGTTTTGTTAACTATATTATCCTGACTGCAAAAATATTACTTTAAAGCTGTATCTTTAATAGAAAAAAAATCCTTAGGGTTTCTTATGACATTAAAAAAAAAAATAAAAAAAAAAAAGATTACCGAGAAAAAGCAATTTAAAAATTTTTCTTTTGCATAAGAACACATAGCGAGCATGACCTAAAACTATTCATAACTTTTTTAATATTTTAACTAAAGGGATGAAACTTTTCCCCTGTGTTTTAAATAATTTGCAGTTTTAATAAAAGCAATAAAATATTTTTTGATCGTTTGATCATTTTTGAGGTACTCTGACCCCTTAACTGATGAAACTGGTGTAACGTCATAAGCGATGTGTAACGCTACAAGAGTCCCATCGGTTAAGTTAGTCCATTTCCATGGAGGCAGCTAGCTGCCACTGCTTTTACGGAGGAAAGTTACACAATTTTTTTACAGGGTTGTCTATTCTCAAACGTGTCCCAATCTGCTCTCAAAAGTGCTCCTATAATTTAATTAAATTAAAATATCCTGAGCAGAACCCATACTTTCATTATGAACACTTTCTTCATAACGGAACCGATTCGAAACACATTTCAGTACACTTTCAACCTTACGGAGCATATTCAGAATACGTTATACTTTAGGACCCTGGAACACTTTTCTGAATTGAAGTGTCCCAGACATGTTCTGAATGTGTTTTGGGAATTTGCAGCGTACTTGAACGAAATATAGTGGATTGTTTTACGTAATTTGACTTTATCGACAGTCCCAATAATTCCTTCTTAAGCTGGTATCTCATGTGCAGATAGTTTTGGCAAGATCATGGTGAAGTTATTAAATCATAAATTTTATTAATTTTGTACTTGTCATCGTGTTATCGCATCTATCATTTATTGGTTCTTTACATCTTATAAAATACTTTTTGTCACATTATTTTATTGGTTATTTATTTATTCTTAAAACAATCCATCATAGATTTATTATCATTGGTTTATTTGTTCATTCCACTTAAATTGATTCATTCTATATTGTAGTTAATCTTTTTTTAAACATAGCTTAACTTTTAAAGTGGAAAATAAGATTTTCTACATATTTTTAAAATAATCGAATACGAATAAAATTTCCTTCATCGCATTTTAGTTTACATTGCTGTTTCAACAAGACACATTTCTTTTCATTAGTGAAAAACATTGCTCTATAAGTTCAATGCCTTAAGTTTATATTGCATTCTTTAGAAATAAGTAGAAAAATCATTCTTTTCTACAGAAAAATTACCATTTCAAATGATATTAAGATTTTATACGATTCAGTTTGGACCGCATCCAGGATTTAAAGTGAAGCCTGTGCATTTATCTTTATTGTCTCAGTATTCGTTTACATTTATAAAATTAAATTTCTTAATAGATTGGGAAATTTCATTTTTATCAATACATTATCATTTGATTAAAACAATGACAGTGTTCTAAAAATCGTAATTTTCAGAATACCGTCACACAAAATTTATTTAGTGTTTTTTAATTAATTATTTTTTTTTAAAGTATGAAAACATTTCTTTGAAGCAGAAGTTCAGGCTACAATTAATAATCAAATGAGGAAAAAAATAAATAGAAGTGAAACAAATAAATTTCTATAAAAATAATTCAACAATCGAACAATTAAATTGATATTAGATCTTTTAAGAAATGTTGAAAACAAAATCTTTTTGCCTTGGGATGGTTTCTTTAGAAGTTATATACATAAATTGAAAAAAAAAAAAATCACGAATATAGTGCTCATTCAAATATATTTACTTTTTATTCATTTATTATTATTATTATTATTATTATTATTAATTAATTAATTAACTTTTTGCTCGCTAACATATCCTTATAGATTAAGTAAATTTATTTAATTTTATCAAATGCTCCCCCCCTAACGTTGACAAGAGGTGAACATATTGTAATGACGGCGTAGTTACATTTTGTTAAATGTAATGCTATTTTTTTCAGTTCAATAATCACTGCTCCGAAATTTCAAGATAACAAATGTTCTTGAAATTCATTCAGTGAGGGAGATTTTATCACAACTCAGCTTTTTAACCTATCGTTGCTCTAATTTAATTCTAAGACATGTTAGAAGATATTTTGAGATTTCTATATAGATATATTGAGTAATTATATGCTTTATTTCGTTCTGTGCTGTTGTACACGCGCCTTTCCCCAAACAACTATATTTTTGAAATTTACTCACTACTACACTAAACTACCATACTAAAAAGTCTGTGAAAGCAAAACCAATAAATTTTGTATTAAAAAAAGAGTAAAAGGAAGAAAAAAACATTGTAAATAAAACGAGCTGATGTGTGCCTCACATGACTTCCTTTTACTCCTATTTAATGTCATTTTCCCATTATTGGTAGTTTTAATGTGGTTCAATAGTGTAATCTCTAAATAACACCTACAGTTGCCAAATTGAAACCTAATTTAAAAACAAATCGCCAAATTTGTCGTCAAGTTGACGACAAATCTTAGCGACCAAAAGACTGGCGATTTATTGCCAAGTGCCCGCCAAATTATAACACCACTTGAGTTTACATCGAAATTAACAATGATTTCCCCCCAAAAAGGGGCAAAAACCCCCCTTAAAAACACCCGAATGCAACCAAAAGAGGAGGTGCACAACTAGACACTCCTAGGAGTCTACGTACCGAATTTCAACTTTCTAGGACATACCGTTCTTGAGTTATGCGACGTACATACGCACATCCGCACATACGCACATAAGCACATATGCATATACGCACATATGCATATACGCACATACGTACATACGTACATACAGACGTCACGAGAAAACTCGTTGCAACTAACTCGGGAATCGTCAAAATGGATATTTCGCGTGTCTATACGTTCTTAGGCACTTATCCACGTGTGGTCGAGTCGAAAAAAAACTCAACATTCATTCGGGGGTGAGCAACATGGAAATTAAGGTTGATTTTTGAGTGAAAATTTTTTCGCGAATACAATACTTCCTTCTTTTGTAAAAGGAAGTAAAAGCAAGCATAAAATACAACTGAAAATTTGTGCAGATCATGAAGGACCTAATTCTCCGAATACGCAAATTGCTCTATTGTTCTTTGAATGAGGGAATAAGTGCTTTCTAACCAACATGATATGAAGAAGAAGAAAAGGAACAAGTCTTCTTCTTTCAACTAACTGTGTTTAATCAGAAAAGGTACCAGAGGTACTAGAAATACTTAGAAAAGGAACTAGAAATAATGACTTATATACTTAGAAATTTAGATGACTTAAATACTTATATACTTAGAATAGGTACTACAAATAATGAAACGTTTTTATTCCGAAACCCAAAACAGTTGGATAATACTTTCTGATGCTAAATCTTATTATTCTTCCACCATCAAAATAACTTTTAAGTGACTTAGAGACATTTGTAGCAAATTTAAAATTTAAATAGAATAAAGAAATAAATAATTTTTTTAAATGTTGGCAAAACTCGATAAATGCGTTCACCTTTCACGGCTTATTGATAAACTTCCAAAGATAAAAAAATAAATCTCCCTATAAGATTTTAATTTCATTTATCCTTCAATAGAATGCATGGGACGGAGAGATTTGGACTTAAACATAAGCGAAAGTAAATTTCATATCTGTACATTTTTCATTTTCTCTGCAAGATTTTGCTTGTAAAGACCAGTAAACTGCTTGTAAGACTGTTGTAAGAACAGAAAGGTACGGTGAAGTGGGCCACATTAAACTGATTTCAAACGATTTATACAATTAACACATAAGCGATTACAAAACTTTGATCTAAATTACACTTATCTAATGGAGTGGATTATTTAATAGAAAAGCAAAATGCTAATTGCGGATCAGAACTTTTAAACAAGTGAATATAAGATTGCTACATGAAATAAAATGTAACGATTGCAGGATTTGGAAAAAATTGTGAAAACCGAAATGGGGAAAAAAACTACTTTATCTTTTTTGTTCTCATACAAAATCCACTTGTTGTTATTCATGGAAATGATAATAAGTTTAAACTGATTTGAAATAAATAATAATAATAATAATAACTTTTACTTTGAAACGAAACCGTTTCTCAGAATAACAGAAACTGAATAAATAAATAAGTAAATGAATTCAAATGACATAAATGAATAAATGAAACAGGTTTAGATGTATGTCAGCGGAATGAAAACAGAAGAATTAACATTTTATGTGTAGTTAAATAATTGATAATAATATTTAAGTTTAACTTTAGAAAATTAGCAACGTAACATAAAACATAAAATAATAATAATAATCAGTTATAATAAGTTTATATATATATATATATATATATATATATATATATATATATATATATGTATATATATCCCTTCAATAATAATTTAAAAAAACTTAAGTATGCTGTGGAATGAAAAAAGTTAGCTTTATATAATTTCATTTAACTTTAAAATAATTATTCGCTCTCCATTAAAACAAGTAAAATTTACACGGTATCGTTTATGACTAATATATAAGCAAGAAAGAAAGAAACCCGCTGCAATTTCATTGAAACAGCATAACGGGATAGCGTAAGGGAATATTTAATAAAAAGAAATCAAAGTACAAAAAATCAATTGTTTTCTGTTTATTTTTGATGTTAGGAAAATGCTTAGATTATGAAGTCCAAAAAAAAAGAAAAAGAAACTGAATAAGCAAAGATTTTAGTTTTGAGTTCATGTTATAGTAAGAATTATTATATTTTAAAATGAAACAGTTTTTATTGGAAAGTATTTATTCTATCCGATGATGAGTGACTTGTCGACGATTGAAAAAAGAAAAAGTCAAAATTTTTAAACTCTGCTTTTGAATAGCAACCCCAGGTTTTTAGAATTCCCTGATACCAAATTTCCTGCTTTTAAAACGACTTATTAGTTTAGGTATCTCAATTAATAGGAAAGGAGAAAGTTAAGATATGTGCCTAGATGTCTGTGACTCGCTTATAGTACGGGCACAGCTGTGCTGGTACAGTTAGTTATTAAATAAGTAAACTTACAATGAAAAATCATGGCAAAAAAACAAACACACAAACTTTGTGGTTTATTAAAAGTAGAAATGTTCACTAAAGCATCAGTTTGAGCTGGATTTATTGCTTTGAGGAGCTTTAAGATATGTGCCAACAGATTTTTGAGATAAAAATAATATACGTAGCAAAACACAATTAAATACAATGTATTTAAAATGCATGATGCTATTCTAGAGCGTTTGAGAGATACTGTGATTTAACTACAGGTTCGTACCAATTTCGTGCCATGAAAAGAATTTCAAAAATTTTAACAAAAATTAAAGCTCAAAATAGTGCGATTAACCTGCAGACAAATTTCGTTCATTGAAAGTTATTTTGAACAAAACTGAAAATATCTCAATACAAAGTTAGCTTATTAAGATTCATGGGAAAAATATTTCTTTTGTAAAAGAAGAAAAGAAATGATTTTATTAAAAAAATCATTTCTTTAAAAAAAACTATTTAAACTTCATTTACACACAAATAGCTTTTTTTATTGCGAGTAAAAGGAGATGGGGATGAGAGTTTCAAAGCATTTAAGCAATAGAGTTAACAAACAGAAATTTCCGAACGGTTTTTTATGTTTACAGCAGCTTTATTTGAGTGAAAGAAAGATGTTTTTCTATAATTATTCAACTATTCAATAGGTAACTTAAACTTTTTTTTTAGATTATAAATACAATTAAACTTTACGTCTAACAACAAGAAGCCTCTAAAACACATTCATTAAAGGAATTCGCTTCCAAATCCTATTATCATTAAATCACTACCATAATTTTTAAATTTTATGTCAAAAAAACTGAAATTTCCCTAAAAGTTGTGATGAAGATCATTCGTTATGCGTAAATAATTTGAAAGAGAACAAATACTAATCTGCTTATCTGCACTGTTAATTTTAAATATTTTAGTAAATAAAATCCTATTTAAATTGTAATTCATTACGCAAACTAAATGGCTTGGAATATAAATTAAATATAACAACCTATATGGTTTTTTTTTAATGACCAAATAAGGTGACATAATTTATTTCAACATCAAAATTTTTATTTGACAATAACAGTACATGAATGAAGTAAATCTCGTAAGAAAAAACTGCAATTTTGTTAGTGGGTTTTTAAAGTAAATTTGTATTTAACACAAGGACTTTTTTAATTTATCATTTATGCTATGCTTCTGGTAAAGCTACTAATCACAAAAATTTCCTTTTTCTAGCACTGCAATAACTGCATACCTAAAGAATGGACAGAAGATTCCTTTCACGATACCGTAGCTATATTGGCATACATCCTTTTCCTTTAATAAAATATGGACTTATTCATAGACTAAGACGAAATGCCAGGAACACTACACTGTAAAAACGATTCAGAAACGTTTCTGGAAAATAATGGGCAGCTGATGTGCCTTATTTCTTCCAGTAACATATCTTGGAAAAACCAGGAACGTTTTCCGCTAAAAGTCAGTAACCTTTCTAAAATTAACCTTGAAACTTCCTGAAGAAGTGCGAAATCTCCCCTGCTAAAGTCAGTCATATCTCTAGAACCTTCTAGAAAAACTAAGTAGGTTTAGTGTAATTGATTAGAACCTTCCTGATTTAACAAGAAGGCTCCATAACAATCAGAATGAATACAGCTATGCAAGGAGGAACCAAGCCTAGATTTTCTTGCCTGGAATTCCTGCCTTAGCAAAGCTATAGCTATCCATTGAATTTTTCACTCTCATTGGAAGCTTAGTCAATCTGGACAACCCGTAAATAACCTTACGTTGATACACTTAATAAACACGCTCATTCAATCTTTAAACGGGTTGCTAAAAATCTTTTCCACAACAGTTAAAAGTGTGCACGCGTGCAACCTGTAGCGATTCAGGAAACTTTTTTGTGAAGATACTTGTTTTTACGGGGAAATAGGTAAAAACGTGTGAAATCCCGAGACGTTACACGGAAATAACCAGTAACGTTTCGGAATTTTTTTACAGTGTAGCAAAGCTTCGATCTCCACAAGTAGCCACATTAGTGACTATGTTAAACTAGATTCTTTGAATAAATCCAGTGCGAAATATATGAGAGTGTGAGGAAAAAAAACTCTTTAAAACACATTTCAAAGCATGAAGGCGTCTCTCGTTTTCTTTTGGAATATTAAAAGAAAAGGGTAAATAAAAAAAGAAAAAAAAAACAACCAAAAAATATCTTTTTTTTTTTAAATTAAACTTAAATATTTTATGTGACGTATTAAAACAACGGATTGATCTTGAACTTATACTATTAAACTGCTTAACCTTTCGTGTTCTGCAAGAATAAAAAAAAAATGATGTCTGGCGGAAGAAGGAATAGGATAACGAATGATTGGTTGAAACGAAAGATACTATAAATAATGATTGGCTGGTACTGCAGACAGGAAAAATAATAGTCGTTTGCAGGGAAGAAAAAAATAGATAAGACATAATTGAAGAAAATGTTCCTTTTACCTTATATGTTCATTAATTTTATATAATTCCTCGAAATTTCCGCGAACCAGTTCTGCAATTTGTTGTACTTATATCCTTGGATATTGGCAAAAAAGGCTTGGATTTAAATACTTTCTATTTAACCCTTAATAACTTAGAGTTTCAATTTTGATACCAATCTTTTAAACCGAACCGAATGTTCACATTACTATTAGTTTTTTTTTATAGGTTGGCTGTACGTATTTTACTGTTGTATAATATTCTTTCCAACGAAATTAAAAAAAAAAAAATCAAATGTCATTATTGTTTTATTTTATCTATGACATATTACTCGCGAGGCAAAGTGAACAAGTAAACACATTTTACTAAAAGTTTTGTTGAATACAAAATATTGTGTATTGTAAATATTGTAAAATAAATATTATGATTTTTTTAGCTATTTTTCCCTTCATCTAGACCCTCAAGCAAACACAGTAATATTAAAAATAAATCACTTTCGTAAATCAGGCTACTAAGGGTTAAAAGATCTTAAACGTATTGTTGTAAATTACAAGTTAAATATAAATATCTTGTAGTTCAACTATGCTTAACTGTACTTCTAATTAACAGCGAAATATCATTTACGAAGCATGAAATACTTCTGAATTACATTCTCTGTTCCAACTAGATTGCAGGTAAGATTTATGCAGTTTGACAGACATTGTCGGAGCGAAATGTCAATACTGGTTAAGCGTAAAGTTATATCGTGGGTTGAGTGCTACAAGTAAGTGATGACTTAAATGAAGACTGATTTGGATGAAAACTCAACCAGTTAAATGCTTTTTCACGAATTTTGAGGAGTGTGAAAACTTGATTTAAATGTTATTTAACTACCATTTCTAAATTTTATTTAATTAGAAGTATTTATGTCTTGTTACGAAAAAACAATAAACAGAAGTGAAAATCTTATTTTTATTTCTAATTTGCAATTGTCTAGTTGTAGCACCTAGTCGATGAGATGATAATTTCGCCAAATATCCCCAAGTTGATTCTGGATTTGACATATCTTTGCTGAGGTGAAATTTGGTGAGATATCGCCAATTGATCTCCAAGTCAGTAGCCAAGCCCAGCTACTTCTAGACCAGGGGTCCGCCTCCTTTTTGCAAGCATGGGCCAGTAATAGAAACGAAGAAATCTGATGCCGGAAGGGGCTTAGTGAAAGAATGATGTGATTCAGACAGATAAAGAAGATGCCACCATATTGACGAGTGTCAGAAAAAAATAAAAAGAGAGAGTCTTTAAAGAACTGCAAACTCAACTTTTTATCAAGAAAAAAGCAGGTATTTCTTCGTAGAGAACTCATTATAACTTACTTAGTACACACACAACTCGAAGTTTTTATAAGAAAATAGAGCCCAATTTTAGCAAGATTTTTGATCTTCCATCTTCCGACCGTAACTTTATTGACGGTTAAAAGAAGCTGAAACACTTCTCTTCATTTGAGTTTAAGACAATTAATTAAATGTTTTAGTTACGCTACGTTCTTTATTAGCGCTGTATAGTCAACTTGTTTGTTACATAAACAGCATTGAAAAAAACAAAAAAAAAAAAAAAACAAAAAAACAAAAAAACCGTAATTTGAATTCTGAAATTTTGAGTTCATATTAAGTGTTTCGCAATCACGAGTTGCGACAGGACCCTACCCATTAGAGTTATTGTTTCTAGAAACGGCTCCTGTCCCCCCAAACCTACCCCTCCTCCTGGGCGGTCACGTGTATATAGTTGTGTGTGTGCATAGACCTGTGTATACGCTCGTAGGCGGGTGTGTATGTGTGTGAAGGAATGTGTTTGTGTGAAGGCGTGTGTGAGCGTGCGTGTGTATAGGACAAGGACGTCGGGACAGTGCTCAGGACCAGAAGAGCCGCGCTTGCAGAGGACGGTGGGCGGTGGTGCTGCAGAGGTCCCTGGTCCAGGCTGAAAAAGGAACTGGACATCAAGAACGGTCAAGTGAGAACAATAAGCAATCGTGATTGCTCAAAAAAAAAAAAAAAAAAAAAAAAACTTCGTTATTAGTATTACGCTTTAAAAAACGAATAAATAATATCATTAAACTAAATAGCAACTAAATTTATAAAAACAATACTTTTGTGCTGAAATTGTAAATGGTAAACACGGCGTTAATAAAGTAAAGTTTCCCTCCAAAAGTTGCACACACGTGTTTTGGAGAATATTGTTTTTTTTTTTTTATTTTTTTATTTTTTTAAACGCTTTTCCAAAATATTGGCCCGACTCCGACTTCATGACTCCGACACCGAAGCTCTAGTTAGGGGTCAATGCTGGTGATGACTCCGTGACAGCCTTTAGATGCAGCCAAACTGTGCTTTAGATGCATTCGCTCTAGTGGGGAAAGTAATGCAGTTCGTGTGTTACTCTTCTGCTTACTATTTTTTAAGAGAATCTGTATACGAGTGCCTCTGAGAATAGTTCGTGACATGTGAAAAACATTCCACTGTTGGTCTGACAGACTTTTAAATCTTGAGTCCCGAAAATGAATATCTCTTTAATTTCTTCACTCACTCTCTCTTCGTTTATAAACCCAGAACTCGCAACAATTGGAATTTTCTAAAAAGTAACAGGGGTGTCCTCCCCCAAGTGCAAGGGCGCACCTCCTATACATCGCGAAGACCCCCCCCCCAAAAAAAAATCAGAGTTCCCGCCCAAAAAAGTAAAAATACCTCTCAAAACTCCCCATGAAAGTTTCAATGGCGTAGTCTGCGTCATGACCCCTCTTCCCCTAGGTAGGCACCCCTGCTTAACAGCTTGAAAAAAAAATGAATTTCATATCATTTTTAAGTTGACTAACATAAAACAGTTGTACTTTGCTTGCAAAAAAATGTTTCATTTCTTAAACACGTTTTATCCCAATTTATTTATTTTTCCTAAATTTGACAAAAATGCTTTTTTTATGGTTAATTAAACCCTCAGCTGTCCTTTAAAAGTACAGTAAGCTAAAAAAGGTTAAAAAAGCGTGTTTGAATAAGTTTTCAGCATGAGCTTGAAGAATTAAAGTTAAAAAGTCTAAGTTGATATACAAGAAAATATACTCGTTCACTTTTAAGTGAACTTCTTCAGTTTTGGAAAATGGATTTTTTTTTGATGCTTCTATAGCATGTTCTACAAGACGTTGTAAACCAATTATCCGCTAGATAAAAATTGGAATTTATGATGTGTATACTGCCGTGCTAAGCACAAAAGTGGTATCGGCAATTGAGCTCAAACATAGGTATTGCGTTTCAAAGTTTTAAGCCTCCATGTATTTGATTCAAAGGTCATTTCTTCAGAAATTAAAAAAAAAACGTTTCTTGTTCTCAAACAACCGTAAGACATTGTATTTAGGTAAAATACGTTACAAAGAACTAACTGGAGACAATAAGTCAATTTTGTTTGAAAGTGCAGATACGACACCTGTGCTTAGCACGGCAGTATTCCGCATTCTTTCTACTAATTTCAAGTTTATGATTCCAATTTATTGAAATTATTTACGTCTTCGAAAGGTATGTTCGAGTGTATTATCTTCCTTAATATAAATATAATTGTTTTTCACTTGCCATCTGCAGTTTTGTGAAACAAGTCTTAGCATTAAAATTTACCACTCAGAGTCACATATAAAAATCTGTGAAATAATAATAACAATAATAAATTTTATGATGGGAAGCTTAAATTTAAAAGAAGGGTATGAAATAGGATAATGAAATAACAGTAAAAAAATAAATATACGAATAAAATTTTAAAAAGCTAGCATTTTTTGGACTCATGGGCGTGCACCGTTTCTAATTGTATGCGCCCCTTAAAAAAGGGTGGAGGATTTTTTTTTTTTAATAGTAAGTTAAAATAAGTGGTAAAGCGCAAGTAAGAGGAAAAAATATTTTGCTGCATTCAGATTGTCCTCAAAGTTTCGTGATTTGTAACTTATTTTGAATAACACCAAAACTATGAAGCTGTAGAGTAATGTTTGCTAAAATTTTCTCCAGTACAATTGTAAAAGTATCCAACAAACTATTTTAATCCATTGTTTAGGTCCTGGAATTCAAAATGAATAATTTGTAGACTCTTTATCTATGCATTTTCGCGTACATTAAAATTTTGTTTTGTTCGTTAAATATCTGATAAAAATGCACTGAACCTTACAGTTGAAAACAGGTTTAGTTTCGCTGATGAACTTTCCGCAAAACTTTTAATTATTTTCGTTGCTTTATGTTACTGTTTGGAAAAGTAACATGATTAATTGAGAGATTCTGGTATTAAATTTTTAACTTACTGCTACAGATGGTGTTTATGGCAAATATTGATTTGGGCTCGCAGAAATCAATTTTTGAAGCATTCGTCTTTTCAGAAAATGTTACTATTATTACTTGTTAAATAAAATGTACATCTTAATTGGAGCAGCTTAGTGAGTTGACATCCTAATAAAGTTGTGTTATCTTTGTGTATTTGTATTCTGTCATTTGCTCAGGCAATGATAATAAAGAAAATACTGTATAGTTATTATTTGGGGAAATTTCAGCATAAGACAACAACATATATATACCAGACGAATGGTTTAAGATTCATGCAATAAGTGCTATTATATTGAGTTTTTAGTAATTACCAGATAATTAATTTTTGATTGCTTTATTTCTTGACATTGGTAATTTTAACGAAAAGAACCTTCATTAAAATTGTCAAATTTTTCATACAAGTATCTACATAAGTCTTTTCTGGGTCGATTCGAAGAAAGATATATCTGGTTTAGACCAGCAAATTTTGGAACCCCTGTAAAAATAGACAAGACTCCTTATCCACCAATTAGAGTCCACTGCACCCTCCCCCTTCATAAAGTTTTTTTTTTAATTGGAGATTTTTCGTTTTTAACAGCTTTAACTTTTGAATTTTACTCAATTTCAACAGTTTTAATTTATTATTCTTATTTTTCTTCGTATTTCTTTGGTTTTTTCCTCAAAAACATAAATTTATTCAAAGGCTTTTATAAACTTGCGTTGCACTTTTTCTCTTTTTTTATAAGGTATAGGGGGCTCTGCCCCCTGCTCCCTGACGCTCACCAACCCCCGAAAATTGCTTCGCAATCTTATTTGATTCGCAAAGATTTAAATTGTCAATTAGAAGGAAAAAGATTAAAAACGCATTATGAGCTCCCTTTGGATCAAAAAGCACACCTTCCCCGGGTTTCAAAATAACTTGTACCAACTTCCAGAGTCGTAAGGGCTAAAGGGCTCCTGAGCATTGCAAAACTGCAGTTTTGTACGTTTGAAAAGTCGCTTTCATATTCGTGGTCTCTAGTAATATATTTTGCTCTTTAGCTCGGGTTGGAATTGAGTTGAGCCTAAGATTTTCCGACGGCTTGTAACTTTTTTTCTTTTGGAGATAGAAGCTTAGTTTTTCGACCATAGAACGAGTTTGATCTGGAGTAAAAACGATCGCTCTTTCCAGTGGTATCAAAAACAATACTTTGGGACAATTTCTTCGCTTTTTCCTGATAGATTTAATGAAGAAAGTAATGCATAAATTTTAGTTAAGCCTAAAAAAGTTCGAGCTAAAAACGCAAATAACTACCGTCGTATTTAAGTTAGAGCATTGGAACAAATTGCGTAGAACGTGGAAAATTCTACCTTTTCCAACGACATATAATATTAATATGTGCAAGCAATTTTTCACCCTTTTAATAGGCAATAATACGCAATTCAATCAAAATTTGAATTAAAAAAATTAATTACAAAAAAAAAAAAAAAACTAATTCGAATTAAAAAAAATAAAACCCCAAGTGCACACCCTCGAGGCTCGAAGTAATTTTTTACAAAATGTCAAGGCTGTAGGTGCTATGGGGTCTCCTGGACGCACCCCCGCGACAGACTTCCTTCAAGAATTTCTTTGAAATGTTACTTTTATCTCTACATAGCATAAAACGAAGTCTCCAAAAAGCGTCTGTGTGTTCGAACTCGCAAAATTCGAGAACTACCTGGTCGATTTCGCTGAAATTTTCAGTTTATTCCTTTAAGTCCTGAGAAAGTCCTGAGGAGACCTGTTTGAAAAAAATTCGACGAGTAGTTCTTTTTAAATTCCAATTTAGGCCCAATTTTCATATAAATTCTCGAATATGGGGGTGAAAAATTACTTGCACATGTTAAAATTATATATCGTTGGAAAGGGTAGTATTTTCCGCGTTCTACACAATTTGTTTCAATGCTCTAACTTAATTGCGGCGGGAGTTATTTGCCTTTTTACCTTGAATTTTTTTAGGATTAACTGAAATTTAGGCACTACCTCTTTCTTTAAATCTATCAATAAAAAGTGAAAAAATTGTCCCCCAGCTTTTATTTTGACACCATTCGAAAAAGCTTCTTTTTTCACTCCAGATCCATCTCGACCAATGGTCGAAAAACTAAGCTGCTATCTCGGAAGGAAAAAAAAGTTACAAGCCTTTTTGAATCAAGTTAAAAAAATCTCATTTCCATTTAAATTGTTAACCACTTTATTTCGCATTTTAATTCCTTAAACTTATTTTATTTTGTGTTTCCATGGTTACGCTTTTTAAATCCACCTTTCTCGATTTAATTTCTTGAAAGTATTTTAATATCTGTCATCATTGTTTGGAGGAGAAATTTTGCATGATGTTTTTTTTTCTTTCATTTAAGCTTGGTTATTGAATGTACTTCACTTGACACAAGGGTTATTTTCAAGGTAGACCGGGCAAAACCGGGCAACGCAGCTAGTTTACTATAAAGTAATAATCTACTTCTGCGTTAAAGACTTTTCATGTTTCAGACAAATCTACACTTCCTGTTCTCCTGAGTTTTTTTTCTTTTTTTTTTTTGTACGTAGGTTATAACTGCTGTATTATTGTGCACATTTTTTATTTAAATGCAATTTCTTAATGCATTATTCACTGAGTAATACGTAATTCAATTTTGATAAAAAATATTTAAAAAAACATTTAAAAACATTTAATAATACTCTACTGAGCTTTATTTTTGTCATTAAATTTACATTCTGTAAAATTAAAAAAAAAAAAAAATCTACCACATGTTTTCCCTTACGCGAGTGCAAAACATGTCGCATTTCAACAAAATTGCGCAATCCTTAAACATGCCGCTATACTGCATAACATGTATGCCTATACAAAAAGTTACTTACTCACTAAGTACAATAGAACAGATAAATTAAATCTCTATTTAATTTATTTCACTATAAAAAAAAAAGTTACGAAAATGACAAGAATAAATTTAACTCACTGTTTTCATTAGATGGGGAGAAAAAGAACTCCGTATTTATTTCCGTCTCACGTAGCAGTATAATTTAATTCTTTCAGCGTTCTATAGCCACCCTTTAAAACATTCTTATTTATTTAACCCAGTCTTTTACAAAATTCTAACGACTACTAAATATTTACTACACTTATAGCGCAACAAAACAAAGAAAAGCTAATCTTCAAAAAGAGTAGAGTGTCATTTCTGCCTTTACTCTGCGTAAAGGTCGGTCATTCGAAATTGCCCACGTCCCTTGTATATCCTCTAACTTTGAGCACTGGTATATCGTATTTTCTTCTTTTCTCTATTCGCTGAAATGTAGTGTCATTCCGTCTCGAAGTAACGAAGCACAAATAGCAACGACCTCTTAGGTTAATGTGAACGTTAATAGAAACCTTTCTTCTGTGTTTGGGCATTAAAGGATTAGATAATGTAAGATAATTTGTCTGAAAGGGTTTACCTTGTATGTGGTTGCGTCTTGATTGTGTACGTCGTTATGTTGCGGGAGTGTATTGGAATAATATTATCTCCAGTTCGGTTTTTTGAAGATTAAAACAGGGGCTGTAAACTTTTCTTAACGCCCTTGCTCCATTTCGTTTATTATTAACTAGTGATACCCGCACGCCTTTGCCCGTAATAGAAAAATCAAAAGGTCTTTTGGTTCGCCTGTATATTTACAAATAATGTATGGTGAATTTTCTCGCCAGTTGGCTTGTACCCATCTTACGGTTCCACGTTATGATAATTTCGTATCTCGCCAATTGTCTTGTGCCCATGTTACTGTTACACGTTATGATAATTTCGCAATTTACTCGTCCATTTTATGATATTTTTTTTCTTAAAATTGGAATAGAAAAAAGAACCACATCGAATTTTCGAAAAATCGCTTCGAGGTGCCCACCCCCATGCTACATACTAACTTTGTGCCAAATTTCATGAAAATCGGCCGAACGGTCTAGGCGCTATGCGCGTCACAAACATCCTACAGACATCCAGACATCCTCCGGACAGCGAGACTTTCGGTTTTATTATTAGTAAAGATTATGCATGCTGCCCTCCCCCCTATATATATTTTAGTTTTATTGAAATGTGCTCTATGTGGTAGTTTAACTGTTGAACTGCTGAAGTTTTACTTTGGATACATGGGATCAGGGGTGAACACGGGGGGAGGGGGTAATTTTTTTCTGTACACTTTTCTTAACACCCTTGCTCAATTTTGTTTATCATTAATTATGCATGCCGCCCTCCCTCCTTAGATACTTCACTTTTATTGAAATGTGGTTGTTTAACTGTTAAACTGCTAAAGTTTTACATCGGAAGCATAGGATCAGGGGTGAACACGGGGGGGGGGGGATGTAACTTTTTTTCTGTACACTTTTCTTAACGCCCTTGCTCAATTTTGTTTATCATTAAGCATGCATGCCGCCCTCCCTCCCCAGATACTTCAGTTTCGTTGAAATGGTGTTGTTTAACTGTTAAACTTCTGAAGTTTTACATCGGAAGCATAGGATCAGGGGTGTGCACAGGGGGAGGGGGGAGGAACATCTGATGGCCCGGGCTCAAGCTTGAAAGAGGCCCGAAATTTTTGAAATGAGGTGTATGTAAGGACGCAGGGGTAAACAATATGGAGGGGGGCCTGTAAAAGTCATTTGAGACAGCCCCCAAAATTTCTGTGCACACCTCTGCATGTGATAAATGACTTGTTATGACCACCCAATCAGTAAGGGACAGCTTTGTGTTGTATTGCCAATATCAAGTTTGTAATTACATTCCAGGAATACCATCAGTGGATTCTCAAAATAGTATCTTTCAAGAACACCTTCACTGCAGTTTTTCCATACATGTGTTTTCAAATTTCGTGCAATTTATTATTGTAATGCTTCTCAGTCACCAATAGTGAGTTTTCTTTGCATTTAAGTTTTTGAAGGTTTTTTTAAGGACCTGACGTTGCTGTTTTTTTTTTTTTTAAATCAGATTGCAGTGATATTGCTACGTACTTATTCCTTAGCTTTTTTTGTATCAGATAGTACGTTTATTTTGACCATTAGGGGAGAGTGTTGTACCTTGGGACACTTTTCATATTTTATTTTTTAACGTCAATTATTTGAATCAAACTAGAAATCTAAAAGTCACATTAAAATACGCCAACATACTTCTATGTAATATATTTTTTTTTAAATTCAGACAGTTTGAAAATAAAACATTGCTAGCCATTTAAAGTAAAAGTTCCAAATTGTCCCAAGGTACAACATCCTATTGTAGCTTGGGAGACATCCTGTTGTACTATGGGACAGTCTTCATGATTCAGAAAACAGCCATATACATGAACCAATTTTGCACCAAAAAAAAAAAAAAAATCGTCTTAGTGAATTAAATCATGAATAATTAATTATGAATTATGAATAATCAATCATGAATTATTATCTAACATTAAATGTGTTTAAAAGGCTACATAAGATTAGAACATTGTTCTATATTCCTAAACATATCTTAATTATTAAAAACCATGCATATGGTGTTCCTTAGGACGTGTCCTAAGGTACAATATGTTTGGCTGTCCCAAGGTGCAATCACCACATGTTTTAAGAAAAACCCAAATGATGGTCAATCAGGATGCGCTATCATTATTTTCTCATAAGCAAAATATGTAAAGTACTTGTTTTTTATCACAAAATAAAATTCAGTTGATTAAATTTACAAATACAAAAACAGAAAATGAAAAAAAAAATAAAGAAAATATTTCCTTTGAATTCACGAAAATGTCTTTGTCTCACAAAATCGTCAATTTTACTCATTTGATGCTGATTTTTACTATGGCACCATTTAGTGGTGCATGTTTCTTCAGAAATTACAAAAACATGACTGATAAAAGTAGATTCTTAGAAATTAGTAGTGCCCCAAGGTACAAACATCCAACGGCACAACACTCTTCCCTAATTAGTATTACAGTGAAACCTGTGTAAGCTGACCACTTGCGGTGCACTACTTAAGTGGTCAACTTAAACAGGTGGTCAACTTACAAAGGTTGATTTATGCGACAAGAGCCAATTCCGTGCCTGAAAAAGGTGGTCAACTTAAACAGGTGATCAACTTACAATGGTTATCAACTTCACAGGTTTTACTGTATCTCATATTACATACGCGAGTACTAAAATGTCACTTAAAAACTAGAAAATATTTTCGTTCAATTAAGGAACGCTTTTATCCTTTGACTTGAAATTACAAAACCGTATAAATTATTTTCAAAGTTATACAAGAAAACTTTGAAATTTTTAACCTGTTTATACTTCTTATTATTAAATGCTATCGAGTTAAATTGAAAACATGCGGACTGTGTTATTCTCAGATAATAGCAAATTTTTACTGTGAAATATTTTTAATTTTTTTTTCAATTATTTCTCTCTCTTTCGTTCCCTCTCCCTCTTTCGATCTTATCCCAATTATCGACGTAACTCAAAACGCCGAGCAAGTTATCTCGGGCTAACCAATTCGTCAATTTTTCATCAATAAGATACTGTACTAACAGGTAGAAAATGCAGTAATATTATTTGCGATTACAACACTCTCCACTAATTAAGATATTTGAGATCCTTTAAAGCTTATGTTCTTACAATTAGTGAATTAAAAGTATTTTTAGTTATGGGCAGATATGACTAAAATAATTTTTTTTCCATTCTTACTCAGAATTATTTTTTTAGAATTCGTAACTCCAGAGCTACGCTACCTTGCGGTGATTAGCAATACTAAAGAAAAAGGTAAAACATTCCCTTCCACGTGTTTTCTTTGGGGTAAATTACAGGATTCAGACAGTTTATGATGTAATGTAATTTCAGAAGAATAGAAAAGAAAGCTTCCCACAAACACGATGAAAAACTACTGCCATTCACTAAACGTCAAAGCAAGTTATAAGTTACGGCATTTATTTGTTTTACCTTTTTCATCCGCCATTTGACAGTGGCTGCAGCACCCCCCATAGTTTATTAATGTTGTTCACATTAGTACCACAAGATGATTTAAATTTGCAAGAGAAAAGGGTGTCTTGATATTGTTGAATACGTTTTTTGTATATTTTTTGAAAATGATTGAATTCAGCCTGCATAACCATTACTACCAGTTTTTAGCATGACTATAACTAAGCGAGTGAGATCGTAACTGGTCTAACCAGTGCATTTCAATTTATTTAAAAGTATATATATCAATCGTAATTGAAATTTAATGAAACTATCAGTTATAAAAGTCTAAATTTTAAGTTCTAATACAGTTAGAATTAGTTTTTCTATGACCTAGAAACTACAACATTTGTATAAAAACTTAAAAAACCCTCTTAAGCATGACCGTAACTCGTCATTAACCCTATTCTTAAAATTTTGATTAAAAACTAGAACTTTTACCTTTATTACAGAACTTTTATTTTTCAGACGTAAAATTAAGTGGCCTCAGGAAATAATTTATAGGTTAAGAGGTTCATTTTGTTTACAGAGTTCATTAACGTTTAGATCCGGCTTGATCAAATACAACGCTAACCATCGTCAACATAAGCTTTTTTTCTAACTTGCTGTTTAGGTAAGTTAAACTCGAAAACTTTTTTTTGCAGAAATAAGTTTTCGTAAAACTCCATAAGGTACTTCGCAGCAATGTCTGCTAGTCTTTTATGCTCTTTTTTTTTTCAAAACCCGTCCAGAAATTAATTAACAAAGCATTGTAGCACATTGGTCTCAGTATCGGATCACACGATATTACACAAACTTTTCTAGCAGCTAAATTCTAGCTTCGGTTTTATTTTTGGTAATTAATCCTTATTAGACACTTTTCTGAATTAGTACACCCCCCTCCGTCTTTTTAACTCCAAATGCTAAACTATGTATGTTATTAATTTGAAGAAATTAAAAATCCGAAACGCATCAATTAAAGTAAGTAATGTATTTTTTAATTAACCAGTTCATAAAATCTAGTTTTTGTTAAAAAAAAAAACAACAGCAATTACTTTTCTGCTGCACAATTTAAGGTTGGCAATCGGATGGCTTTTTTTATCATCGCATTTTTTCATGTAGTCGGCCTGTAGTAGGTGGTATATTTTTTTTCCCTTACTTTTTTTCAACTCTGTAAAATGCTTTCTAGCAAAATTCTACTAAAAATACTCTAAAAAATATTGCGATTAACAGTTGTGGGGGAGAAATGAATCAAATTTTAGGTTACTTTCGTGTCAAATATAATAAGTTTTTTTTTTTTTTTTTTTTTTTTTTGATAAAGTAAAACGCTTTCGGTATTTGTAATAATATTGTTCAATAAATAATTACTGCTGTTTTAGCCAGTCTCAACCTATAACTTTCAGATAAAGAAAACACATAATGCATGCAATTCACGACTGAATATAAAGTACATCAATAAAGAGTACGGCGCTTAATCGCTTATTAATCAATGAAATCTTTTTTCTTGTCAAAGACCTATTTTTCTCTGAAAAGGTAACATTCGTTTCTTATGATAATTACTTTCAATCTTCATTCGTAGAACATGTACCTCATTAATTAGTCGAACTAACTGCTTTATGTTAATCATTAAGCTTCCCTGTTAAGATAGAAAATTATCAGTTTTATTTTTAATGTGAGAAAGACTGTAGTTTAATTACTGTTAAAATATTCATATCTACTAAAAAAAAGCTATTTTACAAAAACAGAAATTTTGCCTCCATTTAATAATATAGGTCAGCTTTGGCAATCAATTAATTTAAAGCAACTTAAACAATAAATATATTACTTTGCAAAAAAAACAAATCTGTAGATAGATAAAAACCTAATCCTTTGTTCTAAAATTTGACAGGGGCACATTGTCTGAGTAGAATAATACTTTGTATAAATAAAATGATTTAATACTAAAGTATCATTATTCAAATATAGCTAAACAAAGAATTTTATAAAATACTAGTGGTACCTGTACGGCTTTGCCCGTAGTTGAAAATTAAAAGGTCATTCGGTTCGCCTGTATATTTACAAATAATGGATGACGAATTTCTCGCCAATTGGCTATGTTCATTCGTTCTGCCATTCCACGTCATGATAATTTCGTAATTTACTCGTCCATCTTATGATAAGTTTGCTCCGGAAAGTGTTATTAAAATTGAAATGGAAAAAGAACAAAATCGAATTTTCGAAAAATCGCTTAGAGGTGCACACCCCCATGCTACAAACTAACTTTGTGCCAAATTTCATGAAAATCGGCAGAACGGTTTAGGCGCTATGTGCGTCACAGAGATCCAGAAATCCTACAGACATCCAGACATCCAGACAGACTTGGAGCTTTATTTTTAGTAAAAATAATACGGTTTAAAAATCAATTTTATCAGGTTTTAAAGGTACTCAACAAGCTATAAAGCAATATTCGATAGAAAGGAGTCTGAATTGAGTCCAAATTGATAAAAGTTAAACTTAAAATTCAATGTCAATGTATTTTAAAATTACTCATCAAGGTATAAAAAGAAAAGTCTGAGGAACATTGAGTTAGCGTTGTGTCTATTTGATTAGTAACTTTTCAAAATCAGTTTCAGTAAGCCTCTTATTAAATCATAACTTAGATTACTCATAGGAAAATGAAATAAATTAGCTTGCATGATTTTTTCTGAAGCAATACTTCTGACCCCTGCTGATTAAAGATTTTTTTCGTATTTTGCTTTTTAAAAAAACAAGCAAAAACAAAATGGATTGGGATCGCACTACCTTGAACGTTTAGCAAGTCAAACATATTCAACTTTTTCTGAATATTCACCGTAACAAGCAACAGTTAATTGAAATCTGCTGCAAAACTTATTCTTCTGTACAAACTTCATTTTAAAACATAGTTGTATAACTAACATTATTTTACTGTTGTTTGTGTATCATTTGTAAAAATAGGTAAATAAAGTCTGAAATCAGGGAAAACTAATTACAAGTTAGCATAGAAGTAGGGAAAACAGTTTAGCTTTTAATGCATTGATTATGTCATCTTTTCAGAGTTCCAGTTAGTTGTGAGATAATTTAATGTTGAACAAGGACCGAAATATTAATCTACTTTAGTTCCAGTTCATTTAAATAACTGTTTCTTTAGCAAAAGTGCTAATGTGTTTTGGAAAACTAATGGCTATAATTTTTAAGTTACATTTATTTGTTTTATTTCACTTAATTTGCATTGCATAAAACATTTTATGTACTGAAAACTTCTTTCGAACCAGTAGAATAGTAAAAAAAAGTACGCCAAAAAAAAAAAACTAAGTTTACTGAACATAAAAAAAAAATGTAGCACACATAAAATGATTTAGAAATAAAATTAAGTTTTGATGCGGCAGTTTTCGCAGTTCTCAAAAAAGTAAAGTCATACGTATCCAAATTCAGTCATTAGTCGAAAAAATATCTAAGTAATGTGGTTAATAAAAGTGCACAATCTATTTAGCCTATCAAAGCATGTAATCTACCATAAACCAATAGTATTGATCTATTCCACGAAAAACAGATAGTATCTTGTATCGCATGTGACAGCTATAAACTCTTGAAAACGTGTAACAAACAAAAACAATTTTTTTTTTTGCCTAAGAAACCACATTTATGCAGTCTGACCACTGATGCATGAAAAGGCTAGCATCCGGTTTAGAGGTGGAAATGGGTGCATTTTTTTGTTTTCAGGGAGGCCAGCTTTTTCAGACGTGCCTTTAGACTCTAAATTAAGCAGAGTCGCATTGATTTGAACAAAACACGCGCATCAAATTTTTACTTTCTTAACTTATTCAGATAGCTGGTATTAGCTATATGTTTACCAATTTCATAGCAACAGTGGGCAGACAGAACGTGTGATTTCTAAGGCAAAAATCTTGTGTTTATTACGTTTTAAAAATACTACTTATGAAGTATAATATAGAGCTGTCACGAACGGGAGAAAAGGTCTGATTTTCTGTGGAATGGTTGGGAAGCAAAGTATATATTTGAAAAAGAAAAGCTAAAATTATTTCCTTCTCAACTTTTAGTATCAAGAGTTGATACCTCTAAAACTGATGTCCGAAAGTGAGTCCTGCACGTGGCCAGTAAACTTTATGTAAAAAAATAACAATTAAAAATATTAGAAAATTTCTTTGCTTGACAAATCACAGAATTTAACTACTTTCAACAGGTCAACACATTTTTCACTTTGAACCCTTATTGTGGGGTAAATTATTATTTACCCCTGTTGCAGTCTTTTTTATTATGCGATTTTGCTTTTGTGCGGTCTATAACCATTTCACCCAATTTGAGATTTAATTGACTAGCCTATCTTTAAAACGAGTGCTTAATATTGTAATTTTGAGCAATTTTTAAAAGCAATTTTTTATGTGGTTCCTTTTTACCGCACAAAAGCGAGTTTTGGGTGTATATGTGAGTGTAAGGCAAAACGTAATCAACTTCTCCCTCAGGTGCAAATGGAATCACCAGGTTGCGGAGTCGAAGTCGGACTGATTTTGGGGTACAAGAGTCAGCGTTGGGAGTCGAGTGTTTACTGTTCCAAGAGTCGGAGTCGGTTATTTTTCCTTTAATACCGCAATTATGCCAGCGCTTTGCGGAGTCGGAATCAGAGTATTAGTCGGACTGATTTTGGGGTAAAAGTGTTTGATTCGGAGACGAAGTTGATTCTAAAATTTCTGGAGTCGGCCATCTTCCCTCCGACTCCGTTGCTGTGGGAATGACCCATACATTTAATTTTTCTATTGAAGAGGCCACAATATCTGAATATCACAAATAACGAATTAGATTTCTAAAAATTGTCTTCTTCGAAAAAGGTTTCTTCGGAATATCTTACATATAACTAAAATGCATTTACTGTAGCTACATAAAGCTCATAATCATTTTCACAAATATTACAAATAAACGAAACCCCAATGCATGTCTTTAAAAGGTCACGCAACGAAAATAGTTCAAAATAATTTCTAACAGTAAGTTGAATTTTAACAATGCCTGTGAAGTGAAATTTGATTTCCTCAAAGAAAAGTAAAAATATTATTTAACACTACATTTGAAGTTGAAAAATAAAAAAAAAAAAAGATAAACGAAAATGAATTGAGAACAAAATACATGTTTTACATTTCTGTCGTTAATTTATTATTTATTAAACCTAAGATAATCATATGTATCTTAAAGAAAAGAGAAAAAATGTGTTCTTAAATTATTTTGTATTCTAG
Source organism: Uloborus diversus (assembly GCF_026930045.1). Classification (NCBI taxonomy): domain Eukaryota; kingdom Metazoa; phylum Arthropoda; class Arachnida; order Araneae; family Uloboridae; genus Uloborus; species Uloborus diversus. The sequence continues at coordinate 16,992,792 of NC_072735.1, forward strand.
TAACATAACAAATCAGTACATGATATTTAATTTCAAAATATCACCATGTTAGATGAAAATAAAAAGTTTGCTTTAAGCTTCAAAGGAAAACACAAGGTACATGCTAAAGGATTTAAGAATATAAGTAGCTTACTTCATCTTTAAAGGAACAAAAAGATAATGTAATTAAACCAGTATGATTAAATAATAACAAAAATATATCTTTTAAATTTACATCAGCTCTAAAAACGAAATCACATTTTGTGATAGAAATATACAGTGCTGGCCAAATTATTAGACTAAGACTGTTTTAAAAGCAAATTCTTTATTGATTACATAACTATAGACACATTACCAAACAGTGAAATAATTATCTAATATTTAGTACCTTGTTCTTGATGAGCATTTTAAGTCTTTTTGGCATACTTTTCACAAGGTTTACACCATTTCTTAACTTTTTAAAAAAGGAGGTAAAAAATTGTTTATACTCACTATTATATATACTCACATACACATGCTAACCAATTACCTGGAACTAACTTTAAATATAACAGATCACACTAATAAAAAGAACTAATGAACTCTTTAAACTGATTGCGGTTATGTTCCTGGTGTGTCGATAAACAAAGAACATAAACAAAGCAGACAGTGCTGCCAACTGCAAACTTTAAATTATGCCAAAGAAAAATAATAATCAGTGTACAGTATGTACTGTACTTTAACAGTAAAATGAAGGTATTTTAGTACAAATAGTGTACAAAAAAAAAAAAACTCTTTAGTCTAATAATTTGGTCAGCACTGTAGTTTTCATTATGATTAAAGGTGAACTATAACTGTGTTGACGTTTATTTATGTGGCTTTTAAGCATTCGCAATACGGAATCATTACATTTGTTCGCATCCAAGGTATAAGAAATTAATAAGTAGCGTTTCTCGGCTTAAAAATAGGTAAAATAAGATATTTTTAACGTAGTTTAGGTAAGATAAGATTAAGAAAAATATTGAAAAATGCAAAAAAAAAAAAACACACTTTTGTTGCATGGACATTTAAAATCTAGATGTCTTTGTGTTAGTTAAAAATAGCAATATAAGTTTTGTCATTTTCTTTAGTTTGGTTTTTGAAAATGACCCAATTCAACAAGAATCAAAGAGGTAAAATAGAGTTTAATTTCTAACAGAAAAAAAGTCGAGGTGTATTATTATAATCGTTTATTACTTTATATTCACGCTTGTGTGAGCTAAAGTTTTGTATTACATTTAAAATTTTACTGGCAAGGGTTTGAAGGACAGTTCCGGTAAGCTCCCACTAATTTAGGCCTTCAGAGTAAGTTTTATAAAACAATTTTTAGTAAAACGTGCAAATTGCAAGTTTTTTTTAGGAATTTTCTTTATCATTCAGGGTCGTGTCTTCATTAGCCGGTGAATATCAGCATTCAGATAAACAAGACATCGGTCGGTGGAAAACCGAATATTTTCGGTGAATCACCGCTGAAAAACTCGACATTTTCCTATTTCGATCTTTTACTTGAACGTATACGTCTTAAAAGCGTAACGCACACAAGAAAAATAGCACTTATAGCATTTGAAGACTATAATTGAAAACTATGAAACCCTACAAAACATTTCATCTCTTTATTTACGGTAGTTGTTGAAAATCATTTTCGTATATTTTCATTCAAAACACAAAAGCATTTTTTTTTTTTTTTTTTTTTGAAGTGAATAATTTCCTGTTGCATCCTTCTAAAAAAAGTTTTCTTTTTCTTTAACGCGTTCAAACTTTAAAATAGATAATCATGTTTGAAACTTTTAGTAAATGCATCCGTCACTTAATTGACGTGTAAAACGACAATCTTGACAGATGGACCAATGAAGGTTTTTCGTTACTACGCTGACTTATTAAAAGAACAACTACTATCTCCGTCATATACTGAAAGACAATACTTATGATGTGCGTTTGTCGCTTCTTAAACATAAATAAATGAATAAATGAATAAATAAATAAATAAATAAATAAATAAATCACAATGTATAAACATATCTTTTGAAAAGTCAAATATGGCCTTGTTTTATAGAATTAGTGGAATGTGGGGTAAAGTGAAATGGTTAAGATGACTGAGTTTTATCAAAATAAACAATTGGGAAATTTCTTTTGAAAATTACATTACATAAAGAAAGAATATTGTATTTTATAATAAAACTTGCATTGAAACAGTATTTTTTATATTTGGCAGTAAATTTGAGCCTTCAAAAAAAAAAAAAAAGAAGTTGAAAATTTTCAATTTTTTAAGAGGCAAAGTGGAAAATAAAATATTTTTCTAATGAATTATTTTCTATTCTAATATAAAACATATTTTTGATCAAAAGAAACAGTAAATAAAAGGTTGATTGAATAAATGAAAAGATAATGAAATAATGAACAAATAAATCAGTTAATGTATGAAGAAAAATAAATGAGCGAGTAAAAGAATGAATGACGAAGAAAATAAGTGAATGAATGAATAAATATATATTAGTGAATTACTTAATAAAAGAATGTAAATGAATTCATTAATAAATGAAAACATAAGTGATTTATATTAAACTAGTGGTACCCGCACGGCTTTGCCCGTAATAGAAAATTAAAAGATCTTTTGGTTCACCTGTACATTTACAAATAATGTACGATGAATTTTCTCGCCAATTGGATTGTGCCCATGTTACGGTTCCCGTTATGATAATTTCGTAATTTACTCGTTTACCTTATGATAATTTTTTTTTAAATTGAATAGAAAAAGAACCATATCGAATTTTCGAAAATTCGCTTCGAAGTGCACACCCCCATGCTACAAACTAACGTTGTGCCATACTCATAAAAATAGGCCGAACGGTCTAGGCACTATGCGCGTCACAGAGATCCTGACAGACAGAGATCCGGACAGAGAGAGATCCGGACAGACAGAGAGACTTTCAGCTTTATTGTTAGTAATAAAGATGATTGAGTGAGTAAATGAAATAAACTATTTCACTTTACCCCATCCAGTTTCCCCCTATGTACTTGACCAATCGTACAATTTATTTAAAATACAAAAATCCTTAATATTAACTAAACTAATAATGCATTGAATATTAAGAAGCCCCAATTAATATTTAAAATGTTAATAACAAGAACTTTATCATTTTATAGTAACAAAAATAATTTTTGACTTACAACAAAATATTACAATATGGGTATCATTTCTAAAAAATGCCTGTGTTACCAAATGCTTTAATCTTCGGAAGTATTTTTTTTCCTGACTGGAATAGACTATATACGGTACCACATAGTCCAAGCACCCCCATTCCCAGAAGGAAAATAACTGCGTTAATAAAGTCATCTATTTACTTTTAGTGTTGCAAATTCGGGGAAAATTCAAACAACCGTAGTTTCCACAGTACAGCTTCAAAGCGGGGTCTCTCTTTTTACTTCCTATTGCAAAAAAGGAAGTATTGTATTCGCGAAAAAAATTTCACTCAAAAATTGACCTTAATTTCCATTTTACTCACCCTCGAATGAATATATTGAGTTTTTTTTCGACTCAACCACACGTAGATAAGTGCCTAAGAACGTATAGACACGCGAAATATCCATAATGACGATTCCCGAATTAATTACAACGATTTTTTTCGTGACGTCTGTATGTACGTATGAATGTATGTGCGTATGTGCGTATGTATGTCACATAACTCAAGAACGGTAATCCCTAGAAAGTTGAAATTTGGCACGTAGACTCTTAGTGGGGTCTAGTTGTGCACCTCCCCTTTTGGTTGCATTCGTGTGCTTCTAAAGGCGTTTTTTTACACCTTTTTGGGGGGAAATCAATGTTAATTCCAATGCAAACTCAAGGGGTGTTATAATTTATGCAAACACTTGGCGATATATCGCCAGTCTTTTGGTCGCCAAGTTTTGTCGTCAACTTGGTGATTTTTTAAAAAATCTGTTTCAATTTGGCCACTGTTGGTAATATTTAGAGAGTAAACTATTGAATCACATTAAAATTGCCAGTAATGGGGACATGACATTAAATTGGAGTAAAAGGAAGTCATGTGATGCACACATCAGCTCGTTTCCTAAACAATCTGAAAATATGTACTATTGTCGGTTGATTTGGATCTTAGGTTTGAATTCAAGGGAAGTAAGTAAAAAAGTAAAGAGAGAAAGTAAATAAAAAGTAAATAAAAATAACTAAAGATTTATGCTTTCCTCTTTAAAAAATGTAACATAATAAAAAACATAAAACTTATACACATATATGAAAAAAAAAACAACCCAAAAATAAATAAATAATAAGTAAATAAAAGTAAATAACAAAAAAAGATTTAAAAAAAAGGCTATCTACACATGGGAAGTGGACTAATAATTATTTTTAATAGGCGCTACCGAACAGTAAAAAAAAAATATATCACGGAAGTCAATTATTTTACAGTTTACTTAAACGATCATTTTAAAAGCTACTTAAATAAAGGAATTAAATGTAACATCATAAAATATGCTTTCTGGCCTATCATCAATGTTTAGGTAAATTAAGAAATACTGAAAACGAAAAAATAAACGATGAATAAAATCAATGAACTATTTTGTTATCATTCTCAAAAATAAAAAGATTTGCTTTATAATACGAGTAGGTGCTTAAACAAATCAAAACTAAGAATACTTTTGCAGGTGTATTAAGTTAAATACATTGCCGTCACTTTAAAGTTAAACAGAATTTCTATCAATTACCTAAATTAAGTTAATCAGACAGTTACCGAAGAGTTTTCTGTGTTCCAGATACAAAATTCCAGTTCTACTTATTCAGCATTTAAATACTTTTGAACTTGACAGAACATATCAATTCTGCAAAGTTTCCACCCAAAGTTTTCATGCTGACGGGAAAAAGTTGGTTTTTGATGGTAACTGACTGGCACTCATAAAATGAATTTAAGATTGTTTGTGAACGAAACACAGTAAGGATATTTTTAAGGGCAATCTTGCAGTATGAAACATGTGCGTATGTGTATAGCAAAACGTATTAGCCTTCTTTATTTTCTTTTATGATAGTTTGATTTTTTACTTCCTTTTAGAAAAAAGGAAGTATTGTATTCGCGAAAAAATTTTCACTCAAAAATCGGCCTTAATTTCCATTTTTCTCACCCCCGAATGAATGTTGAGTTCTTTTTTCGACTCGACCGCACGTGCATATATGCCTAGGAACGTACAGAAACTAGAAATGTCCATTTTGACTACCCCAAAGTTAATTACAATGAATCTTCTAGTGACGTCCGTATGTATGTGCGTATGTGCGAATGTGCGTATGTGTGTATGTATCTCGCATAACTCAAAAAGGGTATAACCTAGAAAGTTGAAATTTAGTACGTAGGCTCCTAGTAGGGTCTAGTTGTGCACCTTTCTTTTTGGTTGCATTCGGATGTTTCTAAGGGGGTCTTTTGCCCCGTTTTGGGGGGAAATCGTTGTTAATTTCGATGTAAACTCAAGTTGTGTTATAATTTGTCGGACACTTGGCGATATATCGCCAGTCTTTTGGTTACCAAGTTTTGTCATCAACTTGGCGACAAATTTAGAAATTTTTTATTTTTATTTCTTTTTAATAATTTGGTTTCAGTTAGGCACTCTTGGTGATATTTATAGAGTAAACAATTGAATCACATTAAAATTGCCAATAATAGGGAAATGACATTAAATTGGAGTAAAAGGAAGTCATGTGATGCACACATCAGTTCGTTTTTTTTTTTTTTTTTTGGAAAACGTTGAATTACTGCATACCAATTTATCACACAAAAAATCCAGAAAGTGCATATGCATCTATTATCAGCTTACATTCAATAAAAAAAATCATAATTTAAAACTTAACTTGGTTTAGTATTCTAGCACATGCTTCAAGATTTCAAATGATATGCAATATCTTTGTTATATATTAAAATTTTGCTAATATTAAAGTTTTGAAGCTCAGGTTAACATTTTTGTTGATCTTCCTTTTAAGTTTACACGGAATTTTAGACTGCTTACGCAATAATATTTGTTCAAATGTAGTTTCTTGAACTTTTTTTCCTTAGAAATTAACCGATAAGTAAAAGAGGCAAAAATTACACTGTTAGGTGAAAACGTGGTAAAGTATTTACAGGTTCAAATATGAAAATAGTTGTTTCCAAAATTTTCACTCAGAAAGTATAGTTGAAACCATTCACATAATCGTTACGTGGAAAACAACGCTGTAAAGAATCTGTGCAGACGATCAAGAAACATTTTTGTTCAATAATTACCTATTTTTTATTCAAAACTAGCTGCGTTGTACGGCGTTTCACGGTCTACTTCGAAAATAAAAGTTGTGTCAAGTGACGCATGTTCAGCAATCAGGCTTAGATAAAAGAAGAAAAAAAATGCGAAAAGTTTCCTATTAACGTGCAGAGAATAGTAATTTTATGGCTGAAAATTACATTTAGACCACTTTGATTTTTTTTAATAATTCCAAAAATTCTGTCAGTGTTATTAGTAGGCTAAACAATCATTTTCACAATTTTTTTGGCAACCCCCCTCTCTCATGTGAAGTCTATAACATTTGTTATGGAAAATCTTTTGGCCCGAAGGACTTTGGGGCTAAATAAGCCAAAGATCCGTCTTAAACTGTAGATTTGTATAAGGAAAAGCACACTATGTGAATTAGTATCTGTGGAAATGTATTTTTGAGATTTTTGAAGAAAGACGTTTTGGATTGCATACTAACAAAATATATGTATATGTTAGAGTTTGAAGTTCTTTTTGTTCTTTATTTTCCGCGGAAGCCAAATAATCAACCTTGTACAATAAAGGTAATTACAACAGATGACAAAACGGCAAAAAATAAATAAATAAATAAAATAAATAAAAAATAAATAAATAAATAAATATATAAATAAATAAATAAAAATAAATAAATAACTAAATAAATAAAGAAAAATGAAGCATTTGCAGTTACTGCGCCTTACCTTTTCACGGTAGTATGCGGTTTATATTGAGGAGGCGATTTTTGTGCAAAAATGCTTTTTAAATGATATTTTACTGGAATGGCAGTGAGCGATGAAGAGAACGGTAGCTAAAGGTGTTGTATATATATATTTAAAAAAAATGCGATGGTGCCTTGTGTAGGATTCACCAATAATTTATTTTTAACTTTATACAGATAATTATAAATGTTTAACTTTTTTTTTCTCAAACCCAGATACTTTTCTCCAAGCAACGCGAACCATACTATAATATAAATTTTCAAAGCAACAGAAATTAAGCCAATACCAAAAAATATTTTAAAACAATGAGAGAAGCGCACAATATTAAATTTTATTCTATCATTGTATTAAAATACAATATTAATACAATAATAGAAGCGCGAAATGATATAAAGCGCACAACCGCTCTAGAAACTACGCAGTTCTCCAGCTCAACGTTTCCCTTAATGATGCAATATACAAAGCCGTTTTTGTTCATCTCCGAGAGATAGTTTTAAAAAATTAATGTGATTTAAGAGATAGCTGAATTAGTTTTAACTGTAACTACAAAGAAGACAAATAGCATTCACACGAAATGAGATATAATTCTGTTTATATCTGCATGTATTTTTGATACATTAATTTTTGCCTTGTGTACACACCGTAGTAAAATTATTGCATTTAAGAAAAAAAAAAGCATATATATGTATGTAAATAATTTACATTTTTTCGAAGCCACAGAGGTGGGGGAGGGGGCATTGTCTCTCCAACTTTCACTGGCGAGTTTGGTCTTCTCGTTTTATATATATATATATATATATATATATATATATATATATATATATATATATATATATATATATATATATATATATATATATATATATATATATATATATATATATATATACACACACTGTAATCTATCTACTGTTTTTAATGGATGAGTGCATTATACTTCTCTTACAAAAAGTGTATTGCAATCAAATAATATACATGCAAGTATTTCTTATAGTCTTACAGCGTTTATGTGAACTTGTCAAGTTTATTTTAGATTCAAAATAAAGCAAGATATTTTGAACAACATTACTTTTATATGTGGACCAATATACACACTCAAATTTCAAATAATGATTAAAATAAAGCACAATTAGTTATAAAATAACAAGAAGTCATTCGAGATTTTGACGCGTTCTTTTAAGAGCTTTGCATGAACTAAAAGTCATGCCTTATCTTCCAATGTTCAGAGTCGGTTAAAAAAATTTTCATCTAAATGACAGCATTCCAGTGTTATTATCCCCAAAATTCGTACGAATATTCTTTAAAATTTGTATGAAATGTACTTGAAAACATAAGTCAAAAATATATTTTATTTATAAGTACGTTGTAGGGGTTATTTTTAAAATAAAATATCAATGTTTTCGCAGAAAATATTTTTCATCATATACCAGGGATACATTTTACACTAACGTACTAAAGATAATTCTCAAAAATTCTTCTGTTGCTCTTTTTGCAAAAGAATTTTTTATAACTAGGCAGTAAAAATGTTTCAACTGAAAAAATAAAAAACAATAAAATAGGGGAGTGAGATGATAAATTAAATGTTATTACTCTTAAATCTTGTTTGCCGTTTTTTACTTGATTATTGTAATTCTTTAATATACAGTATCTTAAATAACGTAGACCGCACGTTCTCTATTTATTTTAAACTACATTATTGAACTTTTAACTCGTTAAGGCATCAAAAACTTAAAAATTTCCGATTTACCATTTAAAATAAACTGTCAAGTTCCTTAATATATATTTTTAAATGTACAAACGTCATTTTAGAAAACGACACGACATGCAAGTCGTGTCCACATGCAAATATAAAAATATTCTTTTCGCTTAAAAGAAATGTTAAAATGTGTTTATACAAGGTAGATAAGCTCAGAATATGCATGAACCTATTTTTAAGACTTTTTATTTTAAATATAAGGCTAAAACAATATATATATTTTAAAATCAATAGTTCTCCACATTTTCCGCTAATGTTTTATAGATTTTAATTTCGTTTCCAAAGACGCAACAGTGTAAAACAAAAGAGAACTCCTGCTGTCAGTGAAAAATTTATTGAGTTTTCGAAAATTCTCCAAACTCTAATCGTATTAAATCCTTGTGAAAACAAATAGGCGTTCTCTCCACATACATAAACAAAACAATGAAAGCTATAGGTCCCCATCGAATTTAATCACTGGAGCGAACAAAAGAATCGATTGCTGCCAACAATCCGAGCAAAATAAAAACTTTAAAACTTTGAAATCAGCCTCCCTGGAGTATTCAATTCCTCTACTGGGACGGGAGCAAACCTCCCACTATAGGTTCTTTATCTAATAGGAGTAAAAATGCGTTGAAAAGGGGATAAACCCCATTGGATATTTACCTTTGAATCCCGGCGAATCAAAGGCGAGACTTGCAGATAGGAGCACCGGGATCAAAAACACGTGGAGTGTCATGGAGATTGGAGCAGCAGTTCCATGAGAGGATGAAGAGCAGATTGAAGGATCACGAGAGGACGAGGATGACTGAACAGTCATTTAGACAACTAGAGGGGGGCCTAGCACGTGCGCTAGAGGGCTCTCATGTCGAGCCCTGCCGACCAATCAATACGCAATCCCATTTCCACTTGCCAAGATTCATTAATTACATTCGTGTAGGCTACATGGGGGGCTAGACCCAAGCCGGGAAGGAAAAAAAAAAACGAATTAAAATAAAGTCCACGGTTTTCTGGGAACGGCCGCCGGGTGTAACATTAAAAGCTTAGATCTTAATACCCAAGCGAGAGATAAAGGAGAAGGGGTAATAAAAATTAGATTAGAACACGCCAAAGAAAGTGAAGAGAGATCTCATTGGTCGGTTAAGAGCGTTTCCGGAAGAATCTAAATTGGAGAGGGATAAACGTAACCATAGTGGATATGATGTGGTTGGAATCCAATTGTGATCTGGCTATAAATACAGCAGAGTGATTAAGGGCAAACTAGAATTAAGCAAATTTGCGGAAAGATAATTACACGAAGTGAAAATTAAGTCAAATAATGAAAAAATATGTTTTTGTTATTGCTATATTTCACATTTAAATTCGTAACTTTTTCATTTTGCATTGGTTTTGTTCTGTTTTATTTTGCTTTTTAGAAATATAATTTCTTCTTATATATAATTGATTAAATTATTTTCAACAGAGTTAATCGCTTTTCTTATAAACATAGTGAAACAAACTTGAAAACAAATTTCATTTTCGTTTGCTTAATTTTCAAATTAGCATTTTGGTTAAAAAGTATACTAGTGTGCTTAGAACAAAAAAACCTATCTACATTTAAAAAATAAAATAAAATTGAGTTATTGTCACGGAGATAAATCTTTTGCCATATTTTACGGACACAATGTGTTGAGGTCCTTTGAGAATGGAAAATACTAGAAATATAAAAAAAAATGGATTCTCTGAATGAAATATGTGGAGACGTAAAACGTTAAAAAACAGTTTCTCATTTCTGGAACAGCTGCAGCTTTTGTACTTAATACGGCAGTACAAGACGCAGACCAACTCATATTTGTTTACATTTTCTTTTCTTTTTCAACAGTTTATGTGTTTATTTTTGTGTTGAAAGACACCAGTTTAGTAAATAAAGAAAAAATACCACCAAGTTCAAAAAAAAAAAAAAAAAAAAAAGCGCTGGCCTTTTTCAACACATTTCTGTTTTTGAGGGAAACTCTACTTTTGAATTGACGAATTATGTAATTCGCTAAAGAAAAACTACATTTAAATTAGTTAGCTAAAATTCTCTCTGAAAATGTCGCTCTCAATTCTTTATGTATTAGCGTTTGCTAAATTTATATCATTTGGTAAAACCTAACCTTAACTTTCGTAAGAAAGTTGTGATTCCCAGTCTTCCAAAGACTTTCCAAAATGTAAACTTTTTCTACTTGTGACTTAAGTCCACGTTTGTAAAATCAAATTTTGAAATAGTATTAGGAATTATAATTGTATGTCCTACTTCGATAAATGAGAAATTAAAAACTTTTTTTGAAGTGAGAACACTTTGATTGAAACTTGCGTTTTCAATATCCAGCTGCACATTAGTCCCTAATAAGTTTGACTAATGAAGCGTGTGAAAATCTTTAAATGCGATATCACTTCTGATTAAAGTACAGATAAGTAAAACACAATAAATACAATGTAATTGCGTATAAGTTCCTGGAAAATATGTCTTTCTTTGGTACATAGTCTGATAACCACTACGATACGAATCGACTGTAACTTGATGCGTGTTGGCGCGGGGGGGCGTAACTCTGTACACTCAGTGTTGTAGACGCTAATACGCTGAGTGTTATTTTACAGGAGGCTTTTCGAATATAGTTTTAAGATAAAACATTTCGTTTAGAGTGCGACAAGTTGTGGTAAGGCTGTGACCTCCCCCCCCCCCCCACTAAATGTTACCACTGTAACAGTAGCGAAAGAAATCTGTGTAGAGTGGAATGTTGCTTGGCGCGTGTGTGTCAAGCTACGAGATTCAAGCAGTCTGGCTCATACGCTGGCGTGCAGATTCCATATTTTATTTTTCTTGCAGAATACAGAATTTTAACCGATTTATGATTAAGCTACTTGATAAAAACCATTTGTCCATACGCTGGCGTGCAGATTTGCAGATTCCATATTTCGTTTACCCTGTAGAATACAGAATTTCAAACGATTTTTTGTCACGTCATGAGATTCAAGTCATCTGCTTATACTCTTGCGTGCAAATTCCGCATTTCGTTTTTCTTGTAGAATACAGAGTTTCAACAGATTTCTTTTTTTATTTTATTTTAATAAAGCGTTTGAAAAATTGAGTGGGTTTCGATTGTGAATGTTATTTGAACATTACATATTATTTAAAATAAAATGTCTATCACTTCGAAGAAATATGACTTAAGTTACTTTGAAGTCACTTTCGTGGATTTTTTGATTGCATTATGTCTCACCTCAACAAGCCGTTTTAAACTTAAACAGGCGTTAGAAGATGTCAATGGGCTTGTATTGAATATGCATTTCATTAAAAGAAAAAAAGACGCCTACACATGTATGTAAATACATTATACTTTTCGAAGCCACAGTGGATAAGGGGGGGGGGCATTGTCTCTTCTACTTCCACTTGAAATGAAGCGTCTGGTCTTCGTGTTTTCTGTTTTAGGATTTATGTTATTCCACAGGCACATAATGTATTTTGGTAACTTTTTTTTCTTCAATACTGGATTGAGAATTGAACCGCTTTTATTTCAGAAACCAGACAAGTGCCAAGCTCTGAAATTTCGTTAATAACACCTTAACATCAAAAAAAAAAAAAAAAAAAGTTTGTCCATAAAATTACAATAGTTTAAAACCAATATTCATTTAAGTATATTTCTTCCAGTAACGTTGTAATTCCGATTGAACAATTTAACATGATGATATATATATATTTTTTTTTTGAAAGGTGAAATTTTGGCATTGTCTGGTTTCTGAAATAAACAATTCAAAAACATTTGATTCCACTTAGTGGAATATCCAGTTTGCCTCGAGAAGTTATAATAATAAGGGGGATATTCTATTATACAGGACCTGCATAAGCACATTACAACGGTTGCATACGCATTGAAAATTTATTACATTAAGCGGGATATTCTTCTAACCGGTTCTCCAAAAAACGGTTTGTTGAAGGAATTGTTAGGGGACAGACTCCATCCTGAATTGTTTCCCTTCCTTCAGAAAATATGCTTTTTGTCCTTACTTTAGTTTTTGAGCAATCACGATTGCTTATTGCTTTTATTTGACTGTTTTTGGCGTGCTATCATTTTTCCCACCGGCGCGGCGCCACCCTCTGCCAGCACCACCCGTCGCGTCGGCCGGCCTCACGATGCTGCTCCTCTAGCGAAAACCGTCTCCAGGTTGCGTCCATATCCTACACACACACGCATACATACACGCACCAACACACACGCACACACAAACACATACACACACATAAACAAACACCACCATACACACACATACCCCTACACACATACACAAACACATACACACACGCATGCATACAGACACCTACACATACACACAAATACACACAACTGCCCAAACATTCATGCCTGCACACAGACACAAACACATATGCTTACACACACGTACACATACCCCGCCCCCACGCACACAAACACTCATACACACAACTACCCACACACTCATGACTGCACACAGACACAAACACACATGCCTACACACATACACATACCCCCCTCCACACACACACACATAGAAACACACACTCGTGATTGCGAAAAACATAATTTGAATTCAAGATGACAAAATTCAAATTAATTTTTTTTTCCTTGTCGTTGTTTTCGTTTGGTGTTTGTTTTGTTATACATGTTTTCTTTTTTTATACAAAATTGCTCTCCAGTTCATTCTTCTGATTTCTTTTTTTTTTGAATTTCAAACTTCTATCTAGTGTTTATTTCGGCAATTTGTTTTTTTTTTTTTAATTATAAATTCTAAAAGTTTTTAAGCCTTGATTTAGTTTAAGTAATTTTTTCCTGTCGAGAACTTGTTACTCTCTTAGAATTTGAAAACTCGTTTGGCGCAGTATAACCTAGTAAGACTCTTGCGCATTAAAACCAGCAAAGCCAACTAATCAGCCAATAAATGGGTTAGACTGTGTGCACCTCGACGTATCTTCCAAATTAATGAAAAAGGTATTTAATCAATTAGTGTTAATTAAATAAACTCAAAAGTTTACATTATTTTTTACTGAAATTGAATGTTGGAGTGAGCTCACAAACTTGAAGAACAAGTTGCATTACACGAGTTTCGAGGGTAGAAAAATCACTTTATTTGTGCATAAATTTATGAGCTTCTGGATGTAAGTAATCGGAGTTAAAACAAAGAAAAATAATGAAAAAATGAAAAGATTTTGCGCAAAAAACAGCTTATTAAGAGTTGGAAAGTTAGAACAAACAGAGCAAATTTATCCTGTGTTTGAAAGATAAATACTATTTCTTAACACTTTAACTTAACCCTTTAAAATTTATTTTTTTTCAGCCTTTAGAAATTCCGAAGAAGTTTCATCTGGATAACTAATATGTTAAGATTTGTTTTATCAACTCACTGCTCCTTATTAAAAACATATTTCATACAGGAAGCATATTAGATATACATCAGGTGAAACATTTTTTAATTGATTGATTAGTATTTCGTAGCTCGGCTGTCTGAATAATTAATGTTTATAATTTACAGCCGTTGGTAGATGCTCACAAAATGTTTAAAATATTATTTCAATCCCAGATGACGAAATTAATATTATAACGCAATAACTTCCTCAAATTTTGCTGCTAAATGTTGAATGTATTTGGAAAGCAATGATTGTGTTGCATTTTGATACGATATACATAAACAAATTAACAGTTGGGCTTCCGAGGAAATGCTATTAAGTTTGCAAAATTCGTAAATTTGGTATAATATAATTGAATGTATTTTTCATCATCAGATCTACTAACGATTTGCATTTATGCATTTATTTTTTTATTTAACATTTTGAGTTTGTCGATGTTTAAATAAGATATATCTTTTAAAACTACATCTGATACCAAAGAAGAATGCATGGCGCATTTTAATTAGCAAGGAATTATAAATGGAGTTACATTTCATATTTCTTAAAGCATCGTGGAATGTTTTTGAAAAGTGCTTTGATTTCTGGAGAAGTGCTTACGTTTACATGGAACGTGATTTTTAAACAATTTAACTATGTTTTATAAATCTCTTTAGAGCGATGTAATTAAGGATGCGCCAAGAGAAAAAACTGAAAAAGTGTACTTAAAATGGTAATTTTTTTTAGACATTTTTTTTCTTATTGTAATTTTTTGTGGATTTTGTGATTGTTTCTTATTTGGTAAAGAGGACTTTTTTACATTACTTCTCATCGGTGAGGTTTAGCCTTTAGGTATATAGTTATTGCAGTATTTTACAAGAATTTCTAGCACGCAAATGTTAACGGAGTACTCATTTTAACGCTTTGATTTCAGGAGAGGTGTTTGAATTTATATGGAACGTCATTTTTAAACGATTTAGTTCTGCTTAAAAACCCTTTTTGGATGTTTTCTTACTGGTAGTTTTCTTCTGCTGCACTTAAACTCACAACCTATTTTGACACGTGAGCATTCAGAACAGAATAAAATGCTTTAATTGCTATTGAACATATATAAAAGGAACAGACGATATGAGAAGATTAAAGATCCAATCCAAAGAGATGAATGCATGGCTGACTTTCTTCCCTCGTGTCCTACCGACCACACCCTGGAATATCTCCTTCAATCTGAATTGCCAACATTCTGCCTTAATTCTTTCTAGCAAGTCAAACAAAGTACTCCTGTGTGGCACAAAATGTTCTATGCAAGGTTTCTTACAGATGTCTTTGATATATAATACTCGCATGGTACGTTTTACCACAGAGGAGGCAACTGTAAGCAAAGCGGTATAAGTAAGCCAAATCTAAATTTCGAGATCACTAGTTCAAAAGATTAGAAATACTCTTATTTGTTTCGTGGCGAAGAGTTTTAGTATTTATCTAGATTGGTACGGCTCTCTAGAGTTAAATAAAAATACTACTGAATAAAAAACTTCTATGCGTTTCTAAATCTTTACTCCTTTTACTCAAGGTATTTCTTTAGTGACTTAAATACCTTTTATTTTTGGGTATCACACAGAAAGTTTTTAAGACTATTTGCGGTTTTTTTTTTTTTTTGAAAATACACGTAATTTAATCCAGAAATCTAACAAATGATGCCTTTTGACTTATTCTTAAAACTTTATGACATGGCTTTATGTTTTTGGCAACAAAAAAGGTAGGTTCTCCAAATAAAGCCAACTTAAGGTATACAACCTAACATCTCATTCATTTATGATTTAATTGGCTCCAGTTTTTTGTACATTCATCAAATGAGTGAAAAATCATTCCGTGTAAAAATTTATGCTTAAATAATGTTTTTCAGCAGTTTAAAAATCGGTGAATTGGCCGTATAAGGAGCACCGGTCCTAAATAAGGCCAACTCTACGAATATAAATGGATTTCCATGAAAAGAAATGCACAAACAGTTACATCTAAAAACACAACGTTCCTATTCTGCACCAAAATAAATCAACAAACTTCTTAAGTTTTCAACAAAAAAAAAAAAACATATTTAAGGCGCTTGGGACACCGGAAGATAAGAATGGGCTTCGATCAAAAACACTGCAAATTAATGTGACCAAAACACCACTTTCCTATCTTCCTCCAAAAGTAAATTCAGAAATATTTTTTTTAACTTCATCCTTTGGTGTATTTTCTTCTTTTTGGTACTTTCACGCAAACGAACTGCAATATAATTTATTTATTAACCGACTTCAAAAAATGAGGTTATGATTTCGTATTGCAGCTTTTATGTATGTTTTCGTATTTCTCCAAAAATCCTGGACCGATTTGAAAAATTCTTTTTTTGTTTGAAAGGGTATACTTTTCAGATGGTCCCATGTAAATTTTGTCTGGATCTGACGAGGGGTCTCGGAGAAATCTAAGAAACTTTAAATTTCATACGCGCTGCGGCTACGTAGACCAGCTTCGTCAGCCCATACCCACGTCACAGGTCACGTGGTTGTGGCGCGAACGGTGCATTGGTTCAACGGAGGCTCATGTAACAAATCAGTAAATTGAATGTATTTTGCTTCGAAAATAAGTGAATTAATTAATTTAATATAATTTTTTTTGTTAATAAATTACTTTTGAATAAAAAAACCGCCTTCAAAAAACACCAAGGAACTAAGAAAAACAATAAACATACTATTTCCTACCCAAAATTAGAAATGAAATTTATTTTACAATTTCAGTACAAAAATCAACTAAACTAAACACTCAATTATAAAACAAACACTGATTTTAATTACTATACGATGAATTATTTTAAATACCTAACTAATTATATACGATCTCTTAATTTTTAAAACTGACAACCCACCGAATCCTGAATTAAACACTAATTTAACACGAAATTAGTCTTTAAAACTAAACCTACTCGATTACGCTGGGTAGTAGTTTATAGGAGGCCCCGACTTCAAAAGGTTATTAAAAATTAAGAGATCGTATATAATTAGTTAGGTACTTAAAACAATTCATCGTATAGTAATTAAAATCAGTGTTTGTTTTATAATTGGGTGTTTAGTTTAGTTGATTTTTGTACTGAAATTGTAAAATAAATTTCATTTTTAATGTTGGTAGGAAATAGTATGTAAGTGTAATCTTTTTTTTTCTTTGCTTTTTAGTTCATTGGTGTTTTTTGAAAGCGGTTTTTTTTTTATTTAAAAGTATTTTTTTTATAAACGAAGACAAGTGCCCCGGATTACTTTTTACTTATTTCTCTGTTTTAAAATCACTATTACTCTTAACTTCTTTTTAATGTTGACTTTTTCCTCTACTGAGAATTTTATTAAATTAAAAAAAAATAAAAAAAACTTATCATTATCTTGCATTAACAGTAGAAGTAAATTTAACTGAAGTCCAAAAAGTTTACAACCCGGCATGATTCTCTCAATGCAAGCCCAAGAAACCAAAACAATTAATTAAGTTTCAGTCCAAAGAAGAATACAAAGTGCTCTTAATTATTACGCATTGGTATTCGTCAGATTCTTTAGGAATTTCTTTACTTTTACATGATTAAAATGCCCCGGAAGACGACAATTACGACGATAAAAGCAATTTTGACTGAAATTCGGAAAGCATTGTCTAATTAGAGAAAGTGGTGGGATTCAATTGTTACTTGATAAAAATATAATTACGATTGTTTATTGCCAGAAAATTTATTGTCTTGAAACATTAATTTTAAATGTAACCTAGGGTAACGACCCCAGTAATTGGCACTTTAAGAGTTTGTCCTAAAACTTACCTCAGTTTTCATTACTTAGAAAAAAATATTCACTTGAAAATATTTTTGTATCAAAGAATCTGCATCTACTTAGTTCACTGAAAGTAAAAATATTTGAATTGATATTTTTATAGAAATATATGTATAAAAAGTGATAAAAATCACCAGTAATTGGCACCTGATACCCCAGTGTATGACACCTTGTGATCCAGTAATTGGCATACGTTAATAGTACTGGAAAATCACTTTATTTTTCTTTTTTAGATTACAGACAAATTTTATCACCATAAGAAGCATAATTACTGTTAATTTAAAATAGGTAATTTTACATAAATTAATGTTAGATCACACATCTTGACGTTGAAAAAGTATTTTAGAGAAATAAAAGTAAAATTTTAGTGTTATCCGTGTTAAAATAAACATGGAAAAAATATCGAGATTATTGCTGCTTCATTAGTCGGTATGCAGTTTTGATTTTTCGAATTATAGCTGTTTCCACAGAAAAAGGAACATGAACCTGATGATTCTAAAAGACCTTAAAAAATAAAACGATTGTCTACAGTCGCAATATCTGACTGATGGCCAAACATATTTGTTTTTTTATTGCCTCTCTTAAAAATCTAGCAGTATATTCTAAAGGATTCAAATCAATAGTAGAACCCACATAATGTTGTTGCTGCAAAAGTATCATAAATCAAAATAGTGACATATTGCACAACCCATTACTGAATATAGGCTTATGTGCCAATTACTGGAGATTAGCAAAACTGAAGCACCGATAAATGGGATCCACCATTACTTTAAAAATCCAAAAAGGGAACAAAAATATACTTCTACCCACTAAAAGTAACACCTTTCAACTAAACAAAACTTTTGACAACCAAAATTTAAAATATATTTCAAGTCAGATTTTAGCGGGTTGATGCGCATGCTTCCCTTAAGTCAGAGAAGAGGCAAACAACAATGGCTGATTTGACGCAAGCCACATTTTTTTCTCTTTCCTATGCATTGCTACCATTTAGTAACATGAATTGAAGTTAATATCTTTAATGTAAATGTACATTCAGTTGGTGCATAGCCTTCTACTTTTAAAAGATTGGATAGGAGTCTTATTTTAAGACATTTTTGTTGGATGTGCCAAACACTGGTGACCTGCCAATTACTGGGGGTGTTACCCTAGTAAGTAGAAATACAAAAATGATGAAAATAAGAATGAAAATTCTAAAGACATACAGTATACTCCCGATTATCCGTGTGTGGATTATCCGGTTTGCGGATTATCCGTGCATCATTTCAGAATCACACTTTTTCTAAAGCTTCGATGATGTTATCGATAATATCGATAATATCGATAACATCATTAGGGAAGTTAAAGAAATCGTAGGTTTCGAATCAGTTGACGCTGAAAATGTCGAAGAGTGGTTTAAAAGCGACGAATGTGAATCAGGATTTCAATGTCAACTGACGAAAATATCATTGAACTTGTTACTGAATCAAACGCAAGTGATGGTACCGAAAACGAAGATGAAGAACATGAAGATTATACAATTTCACATTCTACTGCTCTAAAATCTGTGGAACATTTATTGGATTACATGAATGAAAGAAGTTACGATTACGGAGAAATAATTGCAGTAAGAAAAATTCGTACGGACATACGCAACAATTTAAACGAACAAAGAAAACAAAAATGTATCGCCGTTTTTTTTTAAGCAATAAATTTTGAAGAAGAGTTCCTGGTTTGTGTGAGTATTTAGTTTTTTCTTATTTCCCCTTAAATAGTTATCTGCATATTCCTTAAATGATTTTTCGGATTATACGTGTTTTTCGATTATCCGTGCTACGGATAATCGGGAGTATACTGTATATGATTAGAAACATCGAAAATTAAAACAAAACTTTCTCCTAAAAGACTAAATGTAAACTTTCTCCTAAATATACAACATTTAATTGCACTAGACTCCATGGTCCCCCGTACCTGCCACTGTACTGCCGTGGGAATTTAAAAAGCAGTATATGCATAAATGAGTTTTTGAGACATTTGAAGAAATGCGTTTTGAATTCCATTATAAGAATAGGGAAATTTTGGAATTTGACTACAGACTTGTCCCGGAATTTTTTTTCAACCTTATGTTTAGATACAATAGTGAAACCTGTGTAAGTTGACCACTCGCGGTGCAGTACTTTGGCGGTCAACTTAGACAGGTGATCAACTTATAAAGGGCTGTAATTTTTTTTTTTTTTTTGTCATTTCTTGCACTATGTATTCATTTTTTGAGGATTTCACCCTTACTCTTGCTGTTCAACTCACTTTCATTGTTTAACATTATTGAAAGTAAAACAATAATTAAAAATGCTATTCAAATAATTTTGTTAGTTTTTCCTTGTTTTTAAATTCCATATATGCCAGCTAATATTCTCTGGCTTTTTCCATTTTCATTTAATTTTAATATTTCATACTTTTTTATTAATCTCAAGTTCAGCTAACTTTCTTTTGAAGCCTTTTTATGTAAAACTAATAGCACAAAGAGCAACAAGTTCGACTCTCCCAGTTCATAAAAGCAAAATCAAAATGTCCTATCTCTTAATCCCTTACACCAGAAACATGTAACTTTACTCATTAGCAAGCCCAGAGGGGCTAATGGCCTTAGAAATTGAAGAAAAAATAGAAGCAAAAAAACCTTGCATTAAGGCTTATTCGCTTTACTAATAGACACTGCTGGCCACTAGGGAGGGGCCCTACATATTTTGTTGTAGGAGAATCAAAATGTATAGATCCGGGCCTGCTCTTTTTAGCACAATTCCTGTGTCACAACATATTGCAACTGAATGGAAAGACTTTGAACTTTTCTACTGACACCTATTTTCATTGAACAGAGTACAAAAAGCTATCTCAAATAGAACAACGAATGAAAAACAAGTTTGGAGAATAAAGAGCAGCCTTAAGCTTTATGCTGCAGTTTAGTTAGTAAAATGCTGTTCTGTCATCAAAGCATTAAAAACATTCTTGGAAATCTATGAAAAAAAAAATAATAATTAAAAATAAATAAATAATAAAAAAAATAATTTGCTGAAGAAAATTTTAAAAAAAATAAACCAAGTGGTCAACTTACAAAGGGCTTTTTACAATACTCCAAACCAAATTTGACGAACATTAGTGGTCAAGATAGACAGGTGGTCAAGATAGAGAGGTGGTAAAGTTACACAGGTTTTCCTTCATTATATGAGATAGGACTAATTCCGTTCCTGACAAAAGCGGTCAACATAGACAGGTGGTCAACTTACAAGGGTGGTCAACTTTACAGGTTTTACTGTACTGCCGTTAAGCACAAAAGTTGTATCTGCACTTTTTATCAAAATTTAGTTTGGGTCACCAAATGGTTATGTGTCATATAATTCACCAACATGCAATGTTTTATTGCCATTGCGAAAAGGAAACATTTAAAAAAACGAGCTGATGTGTGCATCACATGACTTCCTTTTCCCCATGATTGGCATTTTAACGTGATTCAATTGCTTACTTTCTAAAAATCACCAACAGTGGTCAAATTAAAACCAAATTTTTAAAAAAATCGCCAAATTTGTCGCCAAGCTGGCGACAAAACTTGGCGACCAAGAGGCTGGCGATATATCGCCAAGTGTTCGACAAATTATAACACAACTTGAGTTTACATCGAAATTAACAATTATTTCTCCCCAAAAAGGGGCGAAAGACCCCCTTAGAAACATCCGAATGCAACCAAAAGGGAAGGTGCACAACTAGACCCCACTAGGAGCTTATGTACCAAATTTCAACTTTGTAGGACATAGTGTTTTTGAGCTATGCGAGATACATACACACATACACACATGTGCACATACGCACATACATACGCACATACGGACGTCACGAGAAAATTCATTGTAATTAACTCGGGGATCGTCAAAACGGATATTTCGGGTGTCTGTACGTTCCTAGACATATATCCACGTGTGGTCGGGTCGAAAAAAAAATTCAACGTTCATTCGGGGGTGAGAAAAATGGAAATTAAGGCCGATTTTTGAGTGAAATTTTTTTCGTGAATACAATACTTCCTTTTTTGTAAAAGTAAGTGAAAACTCTGAAAAAATAACTGAATCAAATACATGGAAAACGGCTTGATCTCAGCTGCAGATACGATTTTTGCGCTTAGCACGGCAGTATACCAGACAGCCCGGTTATCACATCCATAGACTGCAGTTTCGTCTCATTAGTACTACTCTTCAGTCTGGATTAGTGAATAACCGAGATGAAGACAGATGTCATCTCATTGAAGATGAGAGTAGCAACTAACTGGTAAATGAAGTGAATTTATCTTACCAGCTGGCACTCTCAGCTTCAGTGAGATGACATCTGCCTCCAGCTCGGTTGTTCACTAATCCAGACTGATGAGTAGCACTAATGAGAACGAAACTGCAGTCTATGGATGTGATAACCGGGCTGTCTTGTATATTGCATGTAGCCCTAGCTTAGGGCGGTAACTTACTGCTAAAAACCTGATGTTTGTTACAGTTGAACGTTAGTTACAGAGTTAACTGGGCTGCCTGGTATATTGCATGTAGCCTTGGCTTAGGGGCGGTAGCTTACTGCTAAAAACCTGATGTTTGTTACCGTCGAACGTTAGTTACAGAGTTAATCGAGCTGTCTGGTATATTGCATGTAGCCTTGGCTTAGGGACGGTAACTTACTGCTAAAAACCTGATGTTTGTTACAGTCGAACGTTAGTTACAGAGTTAACCGAGCTGTTTGGTATATTGCATGTAGCCTTGGGTTAAGGTTCCGTTAGTTAGAGTTACCTTGAAGTTAGTTACCTTGAAGTTTTATAAGTTATATATATCGGCGGAAGACTATCCAAATCATAACGCAGTTGAATTCTGCACCATGTTCTCGCACATGTTTTGCTGAGCATCGGATACTCGGAGATGTTTTGCTGCAAATCATGTGTGAGAATATAGCGCCACATTCAGCTGTGATACATCATGGGTGGTGTTCTACCGCTGTTTATGATTCTTAAAATTTCAAGGTTATTGCATAACAAACGTTCAACCATAAATTTCATAAAAATGAATGTAAAAGTGGCGTATGTAACATGCCTTCTCCGTGTCACTATATGAAAGGGTAGGCAGAAAAACACTTTTTTTTTTTAAATTTAGATGACGGGTAGTGCGGAAAAAGGTCCGTTGGAAGTGCAAAGTGAACATACAGAATTTTAATTTTTTCTGACCATTTTTTGATCTGCCGCAATTGAGTTGAAGTTTTTCGATAATTTTAGCAAAATTAGTATATATATATATATATATATATATATATAATTTTTTTTTTCTTTTTTTTTTCATTTTTTCATTTTCGATGACGGATAGCACGGAAAAGTTGCTATCGGTGGATCTAAATTCCCATAAAAAATTTGAAGTGTGTAGTATAATTCCTTCCGTTGCCACTAATACATAGAAGGTTTGGCAATTTCCATTTTTTTAAACGTTTTCATTAAATTCTATCAAAATGTTAAAAATTGTCGCCATTGATATCTTTTCCGTTATCCCCATCATCGAAATTAAAATTAAAAAAAAAAAAAAAATGTTTTTGGTCCACCTTACTATATGAGGCAGGGAAAAGCAAAAGGATGTAATTGGCAGAATTACTTAGAGATAAACAGTAAAAATGGTAGGTGGACCTGTCCTCTGTCTTGGGGATAGGGTACTAGTAGCCTTACTAGGTGCTGCTGCACAGCATGATTTAGATTTTTTTTAAAATAAAACTCTACCCAGGATCTGAACTTTAAACGCGATTTACTTGAAAATTTAAATACTATCTGACCATCGATTACATGGAAAGGCTAATATCCAGTTTATTGGCGGAAATGGACGTATCTATTAGTTCATGGGGGTGTTAGTTGGTTTGTTTCAGATGTGCACTTTTGCCTCTCTATTATTCAGCCTACTTTTGTAAAAATAAAAATTTACCCACAACAACATTTTTTATATCTAAAGTATATTCGATCTATATTCTCACGGCAAAAATCAATTGATTTATTAATTCACAACAAAATTTTGAGCATACCATTCTGCTTTTACGTTCCTGAACGAATTGAAAATATTTTATTTTCTTTTTGTTGTTTTCATAGTAACTATTTTTGTTTCCCCTTATTTTATTTTTTTAGAATGCTAGAAATTAATTAGGCACTAGTGACATTATAAAATGCGTGCATCAAAACCCCATCGTTATTTTACCTTCTCCCCTGCTATATTCATTCAGATGGAATCGTCTTTACGTGGCACGCTGCCAAATTACATACAATCCGTGGTCAAACAGTAGTCACTTATGTACACCCCTTTGCTTCCCACTGCCTCATGTGTATAAAAATACTTCCAAGTTGATGCAATAGTCAAAAAACTGTATTTACACACATAAAATATGTACACATAAATTTGAACTTTACTGTAATCCAGTTTGTATGGATTTTTCTTTACAATTTTTAATTTCTGTAAAGAACTTTTTTTTTTGGGAACCTTTATCTTTTGCGGTTTTTGCAAGTGTGTGCGTGTAATCACGAAAATTTATGACTCGCGAAACATTTCAACTTCACTTCTTCATTATGTACTTTATTTTCGTGAAAATTACCTGTCGCTAAAATAAGTGCTTTTTTATAACCTCGAAGTAGAAGTTAAAAAAAAACAAAACAAATACCGCTTCTATTTCATACTAGCGGTTCCCACACGGCTTTGCCCGTAGTAGAAAATTATAAGGTCATTTGGTTCGCTCGTATATTTTCAAATAATGGATGATGATTTTCTCGCCAATTTGTTATGTTCATTTGCTCGCCCATGTTATATTAGTTTGCTCGTCCACGTTATGGTAGTTTGCTCATCCACGTTATGGTAATTTGATCGTCCACGTTAGGGTAATTTGCTTGTCCACGTTATGGTAATTTACTCGTCCATGTTATGATAATTTGCACGTTTTTAAAAAATTTGAATAGAAAAAGAACAAAATTTAATTTTTGGAAAATCGCTTCTCAGGGCACACCCCTATGCTACCAAATTAATTTTATGCCAGATTTCATAAAAATCGACCGAATGATCTAGGCGTTACGCGCGTCACAGAGGTCCAGACATTCAGACATCTAGACATCCAGACATCCAGATTTTCAGCTTTATTAATAGTAAAGAATAACAAAGGAAACGATTTTTTTAAATGAAGCGGAAAAGTAAGAAACATGTGAGACAATATGAAGCAAAATGATGTAAGTGCCAAAATTAAAATTTTGGAGATAACCAGTACAAATGATATGCAAACCTCACCTCTGTTCTGGTGCACCCTGGTAGGTGTTGCTATGCAGCATGATTTAGAATAACTTTTCAATGAAGGTCGACCTGGGACTTTAACTTTAAACGTGTTTTACTCAAAACTTAAAAATGTCCACTTACATCCCTTTGCTTCTCACTGCCTCAAATGAAAAACCTGCAATTAGGATTTTTTAAAATGGCAATGAGTTTTTCAATTTCTATTTCTTACATGGTAACTAGGAACACAATTTAAGTGACAACAACCCGAATGACGTAGTTCACTCTTGCCAATGGAATAAAGCTGCTCATTTGAATTTTTCCAGTAAAGAAAATACAGCATCACAATATCACAATTTACATTCCCCGCATTGATAACACAAAAGAATTTGAAAAGTTTAGGAACGAAGCAGATTTTATCAGTGGGCAATTTTCGGAGACGTCATTTTCTTTGACATTGCTTTTCACCATTTTCTTTGCTTCTTTTAATAGGGTTTTACTTTGTACAAGAAAAGAATTCAGTGTTTACTGCATTTTTATATCGTAAATGAGCTTGTTGATAAGATTCTTTTATTCCTTTCTTGCATTACGAATTCTGAGAGCTGTTTTTTTTCGAAGACATTTCAGAATGCATAATAACATTTAGTATGTGCATAGAATATTTTAGTTAGCAATATTTTTGATGCCATTTCTGCGACATTAAAATTATGAAAGCTGAAATGTAATTTAAAACTTTTGAACCTGGTAAAGATAAAACACACATGCGGCAGTGAGAAGCAAGGGGATGTAAGAACCATAATTATTATAACAGAACATTACTACGTCAAAATTTGCAGACACATTTTTCACGGCAAAAGAAGTGAACTTACGGATGAACTTGATCACTTTTGTTGGAAGTTTTTTCCCTCCATAGCTGAAATTATTGATACAGGGCTACTTTTAAAGATTCTAAACACGTGTCTGTAGTTTTCTGAAAATTTGTACACATTAATGTTGTCAGAGGTGCCCATCCCCCCCCCCCCAAGTTCAATGGCGCAAATTCCCCCCCCAAAATTTTTCTCAACCCTCTTTCCTTTTTTTTGCTCTCTTTTTTATTTTATTTTTTTTTAAATGATTTTTATTTAATTTTTTTTTAATTTATTTTTAAAACATTTTTTTTATTTAATAATTTTTTCAAACATTTTCATTTATTTATTTTTAATTATTATTATTATTATTATTTTATTTGAAAAGTTATGTGATACGCCAATGACACACACACAAACAAAATAAATAAAGGAAATACAATATAAACAGAATAAAATAAAATAAAAAATATATCAATAAATAAATTTAAATAAATAAAGTTTAAAAAATTTTAAAAAATCCCTCCCCAAATTTAGATGGTGCACATTGCAGCACAATCCCCCCCCCTGTGGGCACCCCTGAATGTTGTGTTACTTTCTTTCATGTTTCAAAATTTTACTGCTAAAATTGCTCTTTCCTTTACACGATTTCTCGTATTTGTCTGTATCTCATGCACGTAAAACTAAATGATAAACACAACGTTAATGTGTATGTCTGCAGTTTTCAGAAAATTTGAGAGCATTAACTTTATGTTATTATCTTTAGCTTTGATGTTTCAAAATTATAGATAAAATTGCTGTTTCCTTTACTCGATTGTCCGTATTTGTCTGTACCTCATGCTCGTAAAACTAAAAGATAAGCACAACGTTAATGTGTATGTCTGCAGTTTTCTGCACATTTGAGAACATTAACTTTATGTTATTATCCTTAGCTTTAATGTTTCAAAATTATCTAGATAAAATTGCTGTTTCCTTTACTTGATTGTTCGTATTTGTCTGTATCTCATGCACGTAAAACTAAAAGATAAACGCAACGTTATTGTGTATGTCTGCAGTTTTCTGCAACTTTGAGAGCATTAACTTTATGTTATCATCTTTAGCTTTGATGTTTCAAAAAGTTATCTAGATAAAATTGCTGTTTCCTTTACTCGATTGTTCGTATTTGTCTGTATCTCATGCACGCAAAACTAAAAAATAAACACAACGTTAATGTGTACATTTCGGAGTTACAAGGAACATCTCTTCCAATGCAAATGGAGTGAACTTATGGATCAGTTTTGTGGAGTGTGTGTAAAGTCTTTTCATCCATAGGGTCCCTTCTTTTGCATTGACAAAGGACTTACTTGTAACTCCGAAACACGTGTCTGCAGCTTTTTGGAAATTAATGTTGTGTTATTATCCTTAGGTTTGATGTTTCAAAATTATAGAGCTAAAATTGCTTTTTCCTTTTCTCGATTGTTCGTATTTGTCTGTATCTCATGCACGTATAAATAAAATTAAAAACGAAACCTCCCTCGTGTTTCAAAACTTTCCATTTCCAGTGGGATTTACTCCCCTCTCGCGTATCATAGTGAATATCAGTGAAAAAGAAAGGAAAAAGAATTCACAAATAAAGAACATGGACGAGGAAAAGAGAGTTACCCAAGTTCTAAGTTCTATACACTAGACTTCCCCTAATTTGATCGATTGATGTCGAATACTTCGATTTGACAACAATTCAATCACAGGCAAAGCTTAGAAGCAAGTTTAGATGTTGGGAGAGAAATGTTTTTTCCATTAAAGTTTGCGTGAGGTATGATTTGGGGTAATAATTCTAGAAATGCCTTCATTTTTGTACATGGAAAAGTGATGTTTTTTTATCTTTATAAATTAATAGGCAAGCCGTTTTCTTCCGGTACCATTTTCTTTTTTGTTTGTGAACCGATTTTCTTCATTCTTTTTTGTTCAGTAGCGGTTGCCGAGTTTTAGTGCTATCAATACAACTTTTCGAAATCAGACTCTAATTAGTGGAGATATTAATTAACCTGCATTCTAATACTAATATAAGCATTTGAATGGTTTTAACTAATTTGAAAAGATAAACATGGTAGTTATGAATGTGAATGAACAGGGTATCAGGGTCTGCATAGGAATGACCTTGCACAATGAGCGCATACAGCACCCATTTTCATCTTCATTTTCCTTTCTCTGTTCTTTCTTTTTTTGAATAAATTGAAACTATATTCGCTCTATACTGCGTATTTTGCTCGATATTGTGGCTTTTTCTGTATTGCACGCTTCTCCATTTTGATTTTAATTTATAATCACATGCATTAATTATAATTGAAATAGAATAAATACGGAAAAACATGTACTTTTCGTTAATACAGAAACAATTAAAGGACATAAAATTATAATTTTCAATGCGTAAGAACGGTGCAGTCTGATTACTGTAGCACTAAAAATTTCCGTAGCTGTAAAACAAACCAAACCAACGCATAACAGGAAACATCCAACGTTGTTTAGCACAAATAAACAGATTTCAGAATACACGTGTTTCGAGGTTTCAAGGAACCCCTTTTTCAATTCAAAGGTGTGAGCTTCTAGATGTAAAGACACCCAGTAAAAGCAATGAAAATGGACAGCAGACAGTTTAAATATCAAAATAAGCAATAACAAAAGCAAAACAAGACAAAACGGAACTCAAAGTCAAGATTTATTGTTTTTTTTCCTGTCTTTACGTTTCCATTTCATGTTTTATTTTGTACTTGTTTAACTTTTTGTTGTTTTCCAACCTCTTTCTGTTTCCCTGAATTATGTTTATTCTTCATTTCGCTGAATGTGGCAGTTGATTCGTAGTAAAATTTTTTTGCGGACATAAATTTATTGCTAATTTATTAATAAGCGGTTTCATTTTGACAGCAACATGTATTTTATGGGTCTTTTTACTGAAATTAATTGCTTAACGGTTTTCTCTGGAAAGGAATCATGCAATAAATCTTGACTTTGAGTTCCGTTTTGTCTTGTTTTGCTTTTGTTGTTGCTTATTTTGATATTTAAACTGTCTGCTGTCCATTTTCATTGCTTTTACTGGGTGTCTTTACATCTAGAAGCTCACACCTTTGAATTGAAAAAGGGGTTCCTTGAAACCTCGAAACACGTGTATTCTGAAATCTGTTTATTTGTGTTAAACAACGTTGGATATTTCCTGTTATTCCTCGGCACAAAGGTATTTATTTATTGCTTAAACCTCCACAGCTGTATCTCAGAGTAATGTTTCTGATCAAGACAAAAAGCATCATCTCTTAGACAACTAGTTCTGACATTCACCGCAAATGCCGAATGCATGCATAAAAAATCCGTTTGCGCCCTATAGCAGGAAGTACCGCCATCATTTTGGGTTTCTCTACCCTAATAGGCTAATAAACTGGCCGCTTTAAGCGCAATTTTTTCAACTCTGTGTTGCCCTTATTGCACTACTATTTTTTTTTTTTTTTTTGAAGTTTAAAATCATTTTTAAGCCCTTTTGCTATGTTTATTTAAGTACTACAAAGAGAGTCCACGTAAAATCTTTTTTTTTTTGAATAAATTTGAGCAAATAATAAATGAAACCCTCCTCTAAGTTTTCTCCGCGGAAGTACTCTCATTGCTGGGAAAACACATTTAGGCTCGTTCTTGAATTAACGGACAATTAATTACGTGTTCTTAGTAATAAATCAATAATCCGTAAATCAACGTTTCTTTTTAAGCACTACACTGTGCACTAGTTTATATGTGAATATAAATTACATCTCAATGCTGAAAAAAAATAAATATTTGTAAATAACATAACAATGACTTGCGCCAAACTGCAAATTTTATTATTTGAAGGTTTGTAGTAAGAATTTAAAAGTTAATAAAGTTTAGAAAGTCCCAAAGAATACAAATCAATTGACTAGGTATATTCCATTTCTATGTTTTAACTATATTTGAAAATTAAAGCATAGGAAAAAGAAATTATATTCTTTTTTTTTCCATTAAAACTTGTACTTGGAGGTAACTGTCATTACTATTTTAAGAAAGTTTTTGTTCTTTCCCTTCCAATTAATTACTCAGTTAATTAACTGTTAGTAGTACAGAGAATTGTGTCCTTACAAGCACCTAGGTCATCTTTGGGTTACGTTAGTAAGAACTTTTTCATTCGAAAGTTTTAGTCAGAGTATTTATTACGCGTCATTACCAAGCAAGCTCTGCTGGGTGTTTCGCCGTAAAAGTAGACGTGGATAATTACATTGGCTTTAAAAAAAGAACTAAAATAATAATTTTTATTAAATTATGTTTTGCCAGTTTATATAAGACAAGTGGTATCCGCACGACTTTGCCCATAGTAGAAAAACTAAAAGGTCTTTTGGTTCGCCTGTATATTTACAAATAATGTGTTTTGAATTTTCTCGCCAATTGGCTTGTACCCATGTTACTGTTCCACGTTATGATATTTTCGTATCTCGCCAATTGGCTTGTGCCCATGTTCCGGTTCCACGTTATGATAATTATCGTAATTTACTCGTCCAATCCATCTTATGATAATTTTGTTCTTAAAATTGGAATTGAAAAAGAACCACATCGAATTTTCGAAAACTCTCTTCGAGGTGCACACCCCCATGCTACAAATTAACTTTGTGCCTAATTTCATGAAAATCGGCCGAACTATCTAGGCGCTATGCGCGTC
Source organism: Uloborus diversus (assembly GCF_026930045.1). Taxonomy (NCBI): domain Eukaryota; kingdom Metazoa; phylum Arthropoda; class Arachnida; order Araneae; family Uloboridae; genus Uloborus; species Uloborus diversus. Next base: position 17,023,511 of record NC_072735.1, read on the forward strand.
ACAGAGATCCAGATATCCTAACATCCTCCGGACATCCATTCAGCTTTATTATTAGTAAAGAAGAATTCAAATACTAATTCTTAAACAGACTTTTTTAATCGACATGGTGCCAAAATCGAGTGCTCCTGAGTTTTGAACTGCTTTTGTACCTTAAAAAACATTAAGTTTACATCAATAAGGTACTTATTTATAGATCGAAACGAAATCAAGTTCAATAAAAACATTTATCTCAATGAATTTAAAATACCTAACTGTCAAAAACTCAACATGTTTCCATGGTTATTATATCAATGCATTACACACTTTTTAACTGAAAGTTTCCTTCCAAAGTATTATTTGACGAAAGTTTTAAAACAAATTGTGATATGAGTATAAATTTTATATATCAGCATTTTTTTAAATTGGAAAAAACTATGACTCAGTATCCTCATATATTTTGAAAACTAGCTTGCTTGTATCAAAAGGGATTTCTGTCTGTGAAATATACTAGTTATTACGGCAGTAAGAACTGCAAAAGGTTGAAACAAGACAGTTTTGTTGACGAAAAAGATTTTCCCGTGATTCGTGTCGAAGCTCGGGGAAATCCACTTACCCTGGGCACGTTGAGGGAAAAAATCGATTTCTCTTATACTGAGTGTTTCTTTATGAACGTTCACAATAATAGCTTTAGTCATATATAGGATGAAATATTAAATTATACTTGGCTTCCATAACTAAGGATATTAAGATTTTTTCATATAGAATGCTTGCAAAGCAGTTTGAGGTAGTTTTAATAATGTATTTTGAATTAATTATTGCCTTCTTGAAAACTTTTCTGGGTAAAAATTAAATAAGTAAACAAAAGATTATAAAATTAAAAATAAGCATTAATGGTATGGTTTTCTCTTTCTTAAACTATTATTAAAAGCCACAAAAAAAAAGGCAAAACAAAACCAATTATTTCAAAGGTTATTTTAACAAAATTAAAATTATGTTTTATAGGTGGGGGAAGGTAATGTGTGCCTGTAAGTAAGTCACAAATCGTAAATAATTTTTGTTAGTAATATTTTTGCGTGACTTAAAATTTCTCTAAATGACTGTAACCAAGTTATTGAGTATATATGATATGTATATCATGTAAACACTTGTTTTTTAATTTAATTTTTATTGATACCACACAAAAAGAGCCATCCCGTGTAAACAAAAATTTTTGGAATTTTTTTTTTTTCAACATTAAAATTCAATGCTAACTTTTTGATTTCGGATTTTTTTAGAGATATGATCCTAATCCTAAATTCTGTTTATCACTAAATTTTCTCATTTTTTTTCTTAATCAGGTCAACTGTAGATTAAAAAAAAAAAAAAAAACATAGTTGCAGGTATGCAATTACGGGAATCTTATACTGCGTTATTTATCATTTTGGGCTTCAAATTTAGTGCTTCCGTGACATTACTATCCAACCACGGATTGTATGGAATTTTCAAACGAAGAATCTATCTGAATGAGGGGGGAAAGTAACAATTTGATGCCGGTATTCCGCTCATTGAATGAGACTCTGCTTCTGCAAAAGCTGGCATCGCCAAAGAATAATTGATTCGTCCATTTCTGGCTGTAAAACGGATGTTTGTCTTTCCATGCAATCCGTGGTCAGACAATACCTTTGTTTTAAGTTGAAATTTGATCTTCAGTGGTCGAAATGAATTAATATAACTTCAAGAATGACATATTAATCAGAACTTTTGTTTGCTTATTAAAATTCGTTAAAACAGTACAATTATGAGTACTTGTGATTGGGTTTTGGAACATTCCACTGTAGTGATATACTCCTTTTATTTTACTCACAGAGTTTAATTAATTTTCACATTTTAATTAGTGCTTAGTATAGGGCATTAAGAGAAATGTTCATAAAAATTTTTGGCATTCACATATGGTTGGTTGACTTGCTTAGTTAGAATATTAACCAAAGACATGAAGTGGATATTTGTCTGAGAATTACCAATTTATTAATATTACGAAGCCTCTCTTATAGAAAAGAGAGAGATTTGAAATTTTCTATCTCGAAATGCTTTACGTTTGTTTTTATGCACTGTAAATGTGTGACAAATTACTACACTTAAATTTGTCTTCATACGAGAAGTTTTTAAGCGGTGTCTTTTACAGTGAAAGAAGACGTACAGAGCTTAGATGAACATAAGTACATGTCTTTTACGAATTCTGAGCTGAAAAGTATTGTGACGTAACACATGTACATGTTACGTGATTGTTTTGTGCTTAAAAAAAAAATTGTTTGAGCTTCTTTGTAAGAATAATTTTGTGAACAAATAATCGTTTTAATTAAAAATGCGGGCAGAGGTGGCCTGGTCAGTATGGCACCGGGCTCGTAACTAAGTGCTGGCAAAATTATTAGACTAAAGAGTTTTTTTTATTTTTTGTACACTATTTGTACTAAAATACTATTTATTTTACTGTTAAAGTACAGTACATACTGTACACTGATTATTACGTTATTTTAGCATAATTTAATGCTTGCAGGTGGCAGCACTGTCTGCTTTGTTTACGGTCTTTGTTTATCTACCTACCAGGAACATAACCTCAATCAGCTTAAGCAGTTCACTAGTTCTTTTTATTAGTGTGTTCTGTTGTATTTAAAGTTAGTTTTAGGTAATTAGTGAGTATGCGTATGTGAGTATATATAATAGTGAGTACTTTACCTCCTGTTTTAAAAGTTAAGAAATGGTATAAGCCTTGTGTATACCAAAAAGACTTAAAATGCTCTTCAAGAACAAGGGAATGCATACTAAATATTGGATAATTATTTCACTGTTCGTTAATGTGTCTATAGTTATGTTATCAATAAGGAATTTGCTTTTAAAACAGTCTTTGTCTAATAATTTGGCCAACACTGTAAAAAGTTTCCAGTTCGATGCCTACCGTTTGGAGTTCCTCCGTGTTCACTTATGATGACCGAGGCACGTTAAATACTGTGGTGGTCATAAAGTCCTCCACGTGCATCGATACCTCTGGGGGTGTTGAACCAGGAGTTGTTTGGGTTCTGGTTCGGTTCTAAATTTCGAAACGTTAATAGATGGTGCTTCCATCTACCGTGTGCTGTTTAAGCTAATTCAGGCTTGCACCTACATGGTGCTCGTTAAAACGGAAACCATGTTTCGCTGTCTTAACTCAACTAGTAATTTTTATCCGGGCTCTTTGATCTGAACGGAAAGAGTAGCAACAACAACAGCAATTAAAAACACACCCATGTATAAGTAACACAACTCTGATTTTCGAATTACATTATTTTTTTCCTTTATCCGTATTTTATTTAGTCATTTGCAAAATGTTCTGATCTATGAGCTAGATTGTATTGTTGGAAAATTGTGGCAGTAATCAACTAGAAGAAACATACATGCAATTCCATTTTTGTTGGTATATATCAAGGGAAATATAAGTTTATACTTCAAATATCTTATTAAAAAGAGAAAATGTACGCAAGAAATGCCAAAAGAAACATAAACCTATATTCCACGAATCGTTCACAAAACTTAAAGCTTAGAAATTCAATATGCACCAAGTTAGTTTTATGTTTCTATTACGATGAAAAATTTTATGTAAAAGCTTTTTCAGAGTACATTTCTGAAAATTGTATTCACATATTCATACATAAACAAACGTTTTTAACATTAAAACTATTTTTAGTTTAGGAAGAAACTAAAATAATCACTTCAGTTTGAGGGTTTTTTCCCTCCTCAAAATGTTGTTTAATATTGTAATGTGTACTTAAAAGTTAAATAAAGTACAGTGCTGGAAAAATTATTAGACTAAGACTGTTTTAAAAGCAAATTCTTTATTGATTACATAACTATAGACACATTAACGAACAGTGAAATAATTATCTAATATTTAGTATGCATTCCCTTGTTCTTGATGAGCATTTTAAGTCTTTTTGGCATGTTTTTCACAAGGTTTACACCATTTCTTAACTTTTTAAAAAAGGAGGTAAAAAATTGTTTATACTCACATACACATACTCACTAATTACCTAAAACTAACTTTAAATATAATAGAACACACTAATAAAAAGAACTGGTGAACTGTTTAAGCTGATTGAGGTTATGTTCCTGGTAAGTAGATAAACAAAGCAGACAGTACTGCCACCTGCAAACATTAAATTATGCTAAAATAAAGCAATGTACTGTACTTAAACAGTAAAATAAATAGTATTTTAGTACAAATAGTGTACAAAAAAAAACACACACACACAGAAAAAAAAAACTCTTTAGTCTAATAATTCGGCCAGTACTGTAAATCGATTTCTTACTTTATTGAATTTTTCAGATTATCTTAACGTATAAAGTTACTTGTTTTGAAGTTACTTGTTTTGAGCATTACAAAAATGCTAAATCTTTAATATGATATGAAATTGTCCTGTTATTGCAAAAAATATGAGCTAGTTATTTCTTCTTTTACCTTTTTTTTGTGATTTAAGTGTTTGTATGTAAAGGGAACTGCTTTATGATAATCAAAATGTATTTCATAGTAATATTTTCTGATTTATTTATTTTTTTACTTTAGTTACACACAGGAAAACAGTCACAAAATTGGGCATTATCAAGACCTTCGCAAACTTTACAGAAACAGTCCTCACGTAGAGTCAGTTTTTAACGGTTAGTTGCGTCACGAAAAAAATATGTTTTTCTTTATTTCATTTTTCTTCATTTAATTATTAAATCTCAAGTATAATACATATAAAATACCAAATTCTTTAAATATAATGCTTTCTTTGGTTCAATGTTTAATTAAATAACGAAATGTATGTTTAAGCTGAATTATTGTCCTATTTCAGCTGTGGAAGTATTTTTTTAGTATTTTACACTTTTCTCAAAATTAAATTGATTTGAATTTCTTTTGAAATTACAAATCAGTTATGTTGCACATTTTTTTCGAATATCTTCCACGATTTTACTCCAATCTCAAAAAAAAAAAAAAAAAAAGTTCTTTGGGAAAGTTGTAATTCTTAAACGGTGAAAAACGTCTTGAGTCTACTATGAAATGTTTTTTTTTTTTTTTGGAAACTAGAAGAAAGTCAAATATTAGCCAATATGTAAATTATAAAGAATAGCTTTGTGTTATGACTAATCGCAAATGCTCTGAATTAGAAAACTTTGCAGATATAATTTTTAATTTTATCTCTTTGGAAATGATGCAGAAAAACGACACCAAACAAGTTACTTAAAAACAATACCTTCAATAAAAGTAGTACTGAGTAATTTTTTTTCGAAAAAAGTATATTTATCACAAAACTTTATAAGAGCCAGCTACTAATTGAATATAAAATTTACGTAATTTTTGTAAATTTCTAATTATTGCTTCACCAAAATAATTATAATGGTTAAGAATTAATTGGAAATAGTTGTACGAAAAAGAACAACTGATTCCAAAAAGAATACCATCAATCATAAAAGAATTTGATCTATGCAAGAGCAGAAGAGTCCCTATAAAAGAAAATTGAGGTAAACGAGAAGACAAAGGATAGTCTAAACAAATAATAATTCAATCGATAACATTTTTCTGAACGCAATAATTATCTATAGAAAATATAATATCTTCACAGTATAGAATCAAGAAACGTAATGTTTAGTTTATTGATACTTGAGCTTTTTTTCCGTTGAAAACTTCTTATTTCTTGTAAAACGTCGTGTCATTTGAAAAACATAGGGGACGGTGGTCCAAAGCGGGTAGGATTTCGAAGAACGCTCGAAAATTGTAGTTTTTTGGATTTTAATCGTAAAAATTTCGGTTTTATTTCTTAGCAGGGTTCTTAAACTTCAAAATAAAAAGTGTTTTTTGTATTATTTCAAACCCAATATTTATTTATTATCAAAATTAACAAACATGTGAAAAACCCGCTTTACCCCTACCATTGAACCCAAAGCGGGTAAACTCAACTAATTGTGGTTTGGTACATTTCCCGATCAAACATGAAGTTGTAAATGATTAAAATAGTTGACTAGCTACCTGCCATTATATAAAAAAATATAAACAGTTGTACTTACCCAATTTAAAGTCAGTACATTTGTTTATAAAACATAAAGAAATAACTAAGTTAATAGACTAAAATTAATTGCCATCCTAAAAAATAACTTTTTAAAGTTATACTTATCCTATTGAAAAATAAAATCTAAGTCAGCACACGAGTCAAGAAATTTTAAATAAATATATGATTAAATTTTATACCCACTTTGTCCAAAGGCACGTTTTTTATTTCAATAATTATAACCTTTAATTAATAATTAAAAAAAAACGGAATGACCATCATAGTTTATGGGTGGATAGTGTCAGCATAAGTTAATATTATTGACAATAATAATAATCATAAAAAAAATAGCTGGTCATCGACTAATCACAAGTAACAAAACTTCATTTTTTTTTATTAAATGTATCATTTCTTTAAAATTTTAAGCCTGGTTGCGCCATGCCGCTTCACTGCAACTTCGCTGGGACTGATAATAACTCGGGGGTGTTGGGCTAAACACGATATACGTATTCATCACCGCTAACGCACCATGGAGGGGGGCATAGGAAGGCCTACCCGCTTTGGGTGACCTACTCGCTTTGGGTCACCCTCCCTTATATAAGACGAAGTTATTTATCATTTTTTGGAATCTTTTGGAAATTGTTGTAAAAGTTTGTGTGTAGGGTTTCTTTATTCCTTCATTCCAGATTTATTTTATATTGTTTATAGGACAAGTAAATATGGCAAACGTTATCTAATTAGAAACAAAATAAAATTATTAAGATCTTTCCAGATTTTTAAACTGAGTGAGCTGCTTTGAAAAAGAAATAAGCACTGGAAATTTTAAACTAAAGGGATTAAAGAACATGGATTATCAAAGTATTTGTTTTAAAATGAACTAGTTTTTAGAATACTTAAAAAATTAAACCTAAACTGAATCAAATTTTGACGATGTTATTCAAATTCAGCTGACAAGCATCGAAGCGTATACGAAAGCAAGACATTGACAAACATAATAGAAAATACTTATTCAAATGAAATGTCAGTATGACATTTCAAAATGGTTCTTTTATTTTCAAACTTCAGACGAAAAAAAAAAGTCGAATTCAATTTCAGGCAGCAAAAACTACATTAATATGCAACTACATTAAAGCCTACACAGTAATATTAATTTCACGGCGGTAATATCCATCGCATTTATTCATTCCATGATTTATTAGATTATTAAAAGAACTTTTCATTTCAATTTCAAAGATGCAATCAGCGCAATTGTTTCGAGAATTTTGGATAGCTTAAAAACGAGCTTTTTCAAAATTGCTTTTTTGGGGATAGCTTAGTTTTCCATTTTAGCAGAAAACGTCTTTTATCCTTGCATCTCAATTCAGTCTAATTCAATTATTGAATTTCCTCCACATCTTTACACTTCATCCATTTTTTCAAATTTTTGCTGCGCAGAAAGATGGAATTAATGCTTTGAATAGAACGGAAATAATAGAGTAATAATAAAGTCTGCTTTCATCATTTTGGACATTTTTGTTATATATATATATATATATATATATATATATATATATATATATATATATATATATATATGTATGTATATGTATATATACATATATAATTAGTACATAAATTAGTGCGGGGGGGGGGGAATTATAAGGGGAGTCGGTACCAGAAGTCGCGTAATGTTAAGTTCCTAAACTTTATGTACCTTTTCTCAAAATGAAAATAATAATAATAATGATAGAAACTTACAATTTTCAGTGTTTTCAAGTCGTATCTAAGAGTTTACTGAAGGGAAATTTAAAAACAATTTTGATTATTTCATAATTTATTGATTTTTTTAATATTACCTTTACAATTGAAAAAAAAACTGTTTTTAATACAAAAAAGAAAAAAACTGTTGGAGAAAAAGGTTTTCACTTCATTATAATATTATAATTATAGACATATAAATCAAATACGGTGAAAATATAAGAGCAATATAGAAAGTAGTTTTGTAGAAAAAGGAACATGAGTTTTAAAAATTAACGTTTTGAGAAAATAGCGTTTAAAATGTTAATCGGCTGATCGCATAGCTTTTTTTTAGGTCTAAATTTAGTTACTTTAAAATTACATTGGAAGAATTCGGTTTGGATTGAAAGCTCTTGATCTGGATACATAAAAAATAAAAAACTGATTTTTTAAAGCTTTACGGTACCAACTTCCTTTAAAACCGTGAAAAAAGTAAAGTTACAGAAATATTTTGCATTACACTCACGCTTATGTTTAAATCATTTAGTTTTGGTGCGAAAGATCTCAGACTAACTAAGAAAACTTATTTTAACCAAACGTTTCTTAAATTTCAGACGTTGAAAATAATTTGAAAAACAAGAGATGTGTTGTGCCGCTGCACAACGCTTGATGTTCTCCTTTTACAGTCTTCTGGTGTTTGCCGATTTGCACGCCAGGCACTCTTCCGTCGCAACACATGGCGCGCAACTCCACGTTTGTTACTTCTCCTTGCCTCATATTTCAAAAGTTTCCGCTCCAGCGTTTACGTTTGGCAACACGTCACTCCTGTGGCGTTTGCTTATGTTTGATCTTCGCCTGGAATTTTAATGGGTTTGTCTGTATTTTATTGATTTGTTAGTGGTGTTTTCGTAAACTGCACATTGTATTCTATATTTTGATACCCTATTTGTGCTTTTCACCGTCCGGGAACTTAGTTTTTGCCCTTGTTTAACTGTCGTATCCGTGTAACGGAATGCTTTGAATTTGTGTTCTTATGTCATTTTTTCTACTAAAATTGCATACAAGTGTATAATTATGATGGTGGAATGTTAACGATGTATCTGTGCATGTTTTAGTTTATGTTTTGTGTATGTAATTACGTGCAATATTTGTTAATCTAGATTTTTATGTATTGACCACGTGTTTTCGAATATCCGTAATATTTTGCATTTTAGTTATGTTCCCATCCCGGCACGTTGTTCTATTTTGTGCCTGAGGTCTATTTTATCGTTCCCGTTCGATGGGCTGTTATTCTGTTTTTCCCGGCGGTGTTTTAATTATGTTTATCTTTGTTTTCATCATGCGTTTCCGTTAAACTTTCATGCTCTTGGCGCCGTTTTCCTTGGCGAGCTTTTGGCAGGTTTATCGAATGGGGAAGGAGTTCTGCTCATTGCGACTCTGGACCTGTTCCCATAGACTAATAATAAGAGTAGACCGAGCTATGGCAACCCTTTTGCTGCTCATAAACCAAACCATGTGACTGGTGGATATCCTATCAACAGCGGGCGTTGAGCGTAGCAGACGATCAACGCTCGCGAGAAATAAAATAAATAGAATTGATGGAACACGGAAGAATGATCTTTTATGGAGTCCGATTTGTAAATTTGTTATTCTAAGATGTAAATATTTTGTTAATATAGTGAGTTTTTCGTTTAGATAGTACTGTGCACTTTCTTTAGTCAATTTCAATAACTCTTTTAGCAATTAAAGATGCAAGCGCCGAAAAAGAATCGGCAAACGGTAAGATTTTTACCTACAATTTCAATTTAAGATACCGATTAGTACATTTTTGCCTTGACGCAAAACGTTTACGCCATTACGTTTACGCCAACGCTGACGTAGCAGTTCCGAATGAAATAAAAGTTACTGAAAACTGCGATCAAAAACTAATTACTAATGTCAAAATAATGTATAACTGAAAGAAAAACAGTTCAATCTCAGCACCTGGAAAAAAATTCTAATGAAAACACATTACGTCTTAAAATACATGTCGAGTGCCAAACTATAGATAATGTTTCCATCTAGCAACCATGCTGCCAAAGTCTTCGCCAAGCCCTTCCACTAGTCACGTGATACATCTATGAACCAATTTTCTTCATCAGCAAGAATGAGAAAGCTCGGTCTACTCTTATTATTAGTCTATGCCTGTTCCGTTTCATTGTGGAGGTTGCGCTTGGTTGCCATGTGGTGTATTTAAAGATTGTTTTCGTCGCCTAATTGGCATATTTCTTGCAGTCACAGTCGTATGAGGATCTCGGATCTTGCGTCGTCAATGATGTTGTTCAAATATGGACTCGGAACGTGTCCGTTCGTCAATGTGAAGAATGGTGAAATGCCCCGCTGAGAATTGTGTGTCAGGCTTTGCGTTCGAGTGACCATGGATCATGGTGAGTTGTTGATTTTGAACGGGTGCTCCATCATTCATCCAATCGCCTGGGTTATGCAATTACCTCTAATCATACCGCAATTATTCACGAGCCTACATGATAAAACATGCCGTTGAGCATAGATATGAATGTTAACCAATGTGAGATTTTTGACATACAAGTGGAATAAAAATGATATGTATACTTTGATACAATGTTGTTATTTAAACACACGCATCACTATAAGATGAAATATTATTACTTTTAAAATAAATAAAAACGTTACTAATATGAAAAATGTTTTTTTTTACTAGTCAGTATACCGCAAGTCACTATTTTGTTTTGTTTGTTTTTTGAAAAACAAAACAAGAAAAATTAAGAATATCATAGAAACATTTGAAATATTTTCACAATGATTTGCAAATAATAATAACAATAATAAAAAAAATAAATGACAACAACATGAAAATAACATAAAAAAATAATAACAACAAAATTAAAATTCTACGTTTTTTTGAATTTTTTAATAAGATAACTAAATATGCACACTTTGCATCAGTGCACTCAAAAGCCATCAAACAATGTAGTTTATATTGAGGAACTAAATGTTTCAGAAGCATAATTTTACATGCTATTTAATTGGAAGATGGTCTCAAGGATCATGATTGCAACCAATATAAAAACATTGTATTGTAATATTAAGAAATTAATACTTTGTTTGAAAAAAAAACTTCAAGAAGAGTTGGACGGGTATTTTGCATAAAATAAATATCTTTTAAAATGCCAGCAAAATCACGCTCTGCTAAACTTTTCCTTTTGGTACTCTATTGAAATTGCTGCATTTTTTTCCTTCCTTTTTTTTAGTGTAACGTCCTAACAGATGTGCATCCTAGACATAAACTTTCTAAGTAACTCCCCAGAAGATAACTAAATTGTTTTTTTGTCTCCTGAAAGTATGTTTGAACCAAACCAAGTAAATAATCTCATTCATGAAGTGATGTTCAAGGCTTTAAAAGGCTCAAAGAATTCAAAAATGGGAAAAGTTTTTTTTATTATTATCTGTCTTTCTTCTTCTTCTTTTTTTTTTTTTTTTTTTGTCAATTAGTGATTTCATTTAAGCCTTTAATTCCTGTCAGTAAAATTTTACTAAATTCAATTGCAAGATCCATCTCTCTCTCTCTCTCTCCTCTCACTGACGAATTTGCAAGAAGCTTAGTTTCGTTTAGCAATTATTGTAGCATAACATTATTAGTTTTATACCATCTGATATCAGTGGTCTAGACAGGGGATTTCTAACTCAATTGTTAAAACACTAAAATAAAAACTAAATAAAATTTAAAAAGTATTTTCAAGAAAGTTAAGTTTCTTTTAAAAGAACTAAGAAGTCATTCTTTCAAATATGGCTATTGCATTTGCTAGCTAAAGGGTTTTGAATAATTACTTGTTTCATCTTTCTTTTGCGCAAGAACTGATAGTCAGGGCGCTACGGGGGAAAAAACTGCATTTTGTGATAAAATTATGAAACTTCGCATGCTTGTAGACATTGCATAAACAAAAATTTTAGGAAGGGGAGACATTCCGAAATCCCCCAAACCCCCCTAGTGGCCATTTTTGGTCCAAAACCAAAAATGGCGATTATTTTTAAATTTTCGTTATTATAATTTTTTAAACCATTGGTTGTATCATTCCACAGATGTTTATTATATTTTTTACCGTTTAAAGCTCCATTAACTGACTAAATTCAGAAAAAACTTCATAAAAAGTTTTTTAAGGAAAAATCGATATCTTTAAATTGTAAATTCGCTGATGTGAATTTTGATCCCCATAACAGAACTACTGGTTACTGATTGTTTAGATACATTAAATTAGGGTTGTATCAAAGCAGGGTTCCAGTTATCCGAACTCTTATTGTCCGAAGTGTCCAATTATCCGTACATGATGACCCTCTTTTTTTGATTGAGCCCGCATGATCGAAACTATTTCCTATGGGTGTAAGAGAATAAGAACTTAAAGGGAAAAGGGAGAAATTAATGTCAAGACAACATAATTCTAATAGAAAGAAATTTAAAATTTGAATTTTAAATTTCTTCTTATTATTACTATTGTTGCTGCTGTTAATTCTCCGTTACCCGATTGATCATCTGTAAGCTTTTTCTCATTTTAATTTTTAAAAAAATGAATATCCAAAGTGTATTTTATAATGTCTCTAAAAACTTCTAATAAAAATGATTCACATCAAAGCAATGAAGACACTTTCGACAGAGAATTTTTTATTACTTGCAAATCCGAGAAAGAAAGCACCATCCCAGTGTTCAAATATTGCAGCACTGTATTGAAGCTGGGTCTTTTAATGTTATTGTTTATTAGATCACAGCTTTTAATCCACTTAAATATCTTTACTGAAAGATTGAAGGAGTTGATTCTGTGCTTTTTTTTCCAAATTTAACGCTATACTACACGATTTATATAAACTTCAGTAACGATGCTCGATGGTTACCAGTTTATATAAAAGATAATCTTCTTAAACCCACAAACCTTTTAGACGTACATAAATCCTTCGAAGAAGGAATGTTTGTTGTAAAAAAGATAGTGAACGTGTTTTCTGTAATTGGTTGAAGCAAAATAATGCGGTGGTGAAAATAGACAATTGTGCTACTGGTCTATCAGAGTTAACCCCTTCAGACCTGGTGTCTGGTATACCGGACATACACTTTAAACAGCTGCTATTCGTTTGATAATTGATTTAATTAGTTGATTTTTTTTTTGTAGTTGACTCTTTACATTCTACTTATTATAATCTGTGAAAACATTTTTCGTTTTGGGATTGACAACACTGACATATAAGGATTGAGAGATAGAGAGTGGCTCATTTTTCCAACCATGGATTTTCATCTGAAAAACGAGGTTTTTACATAAAAAGTAGTCGAAAACTTTGTACTGCATAGTGACTAAAATATGACAACGTATATAAAGTACAAATTGAGAATGGAAAAAGGTTAAAAAACCAGAAAACAGCTGTTTCGGCACTCTAAAATACAAGTGCCATCATCAGTGCATTAAAAACGAAGACAGGTTCACCCGACTAAAACACAGTCGAGGCGAACAATGGAATGAGAGACGAGTTGTAAAAGATATGAGAGCAGTACCGGAAACGATGACGTCAAGGTTACGTCAGAACTCCAGAGGACAGTTGCACTCAGGAGAAAACGTCACGGACAAAAAATAAATCAAATAACAGACTTCCAAACATTAGGAAAAGGGGGAGTGCTAGACAAATCATTGACGATTAAATTAGCATTTTTCCATATGTAATATGACTCCCAAAAATCTAAATCATGAATGGACGAACACTCGTGAATAACTTTGGCGGAAGAAAAAATAAAATTATGAGAAATTTTATTTTTTCTTCCGCCAAAGTAAATGCACTGATGATGGCACTTGTATTTTAGAGTGCCGAAACAGCTGTTTGCTGGTTTTTTAACCTTTTTCCATTCTCAATTTGTACTTTATATACGTTGTCATATTTTATTCACAACGAAGTTTTTTCCTGATTTTTTTAAAAAATATATAATTTTTAATTAATCGCTTCAAACGCTTATATTATGTTTTATAATTGTTTGTAGAACTTAATGTTCGGTATTTTATCGTTTTTGTATATGAAATATTGATTTCAAAAATATAAGTCCGGAATATTGGACGTGCCATAACTCTTTTAATTTTTCTCCTACAAACTCAAAATTTTGTCTATAAGATACCTTTACCATAGTACACTGTGTACCAAATATCAACATTTTTGGTCCAATATTTCATAATTCCGATTAAAGGGGTTAAGAAGATGGATGCTAAGAAGATGGATGCTGGCTGGTCTTGAAATTATGGATTTAATTACACAATTTGAAAAAGTTACCTATGCTCGTTTGAAGAAACGCTGTTTATTAGCAATGAAGAAATGTTGAGTTCCCAGAGCATGTTTTCAAGAAAGGTCTTGAAGAGTCAGGCATTGAAGAGAAATATCCGAACATCGAAATCCATTTTTAAAAACATCGAAAAAATTGTTCTTATTGGAAACGAATATAGCAATAGACGATGAATATGGGGAGCAACTGATGAAAATTCACTGTAAAAAAAATCCGATACTTTACTGAGTATTTCCGTGTAACGTTTCAGGATTTCAATGGTTTTTATCCACTTCCTGGAAAAATCAAGTATCATTGTCAAAAAGTTTCCTGAATTGCTACAAGTTGCATGATTACACTGTTGTTAAAAATTGTTTTATCTCCCCGTTTAAAGATTAACTGAGCGTATTTATAAAGTGTTTTGGCTCTAAGTCAATTACGGCCCGTACGGACTGATAAAGCTCCCACAGGGAGCGGATATGTCCATGGGCTGCGTACCGTCCGGACTGGTTAAGCTCCCAAAGGGAGCGGGTAAGTCCGCGGAACTTCCTTGGTTAATCAGGAAGGTGCCACAAGCTATTACATTATACTTCCCTAAGTTAACTATGAAGTTCTCGAGACACTGCTTGCTTTAAAAGGGAAGCTTTCTGAATTTTTCGGTAGGCTTCCATTATAATTTCAGGAAGGTTACTGAATTTTAGTGGAAAACGTTCCTAGTTTTTGCAAGATATGTTACTGGAAAAAATTGGGCACATCAGCTGCCCATTATTTTCCAGGAACATTTCTGAATTGTTTTTACAGTGTTGCGCAAATTGGGAAAATAACATTGCAACAAACTTATAGAGAAAAGAATTGTGACTCAAAAGTCACTTTATTTTCACGGGCAGAAAAAAAACTTGGTCTCTTCTAGAAAAATCAGTAAGTCTTCTCTCTTACTGAAAAGTTTAAAATACGATGGAGATTCGTTTTCAAAGTTTTTCAGTATTTGCAATACTGTGAATTTAAACCTAGATGAATTTCTCGTCTATGAAAATGAATCTCACCCGCCATCGATTTCAATAAATAGAACTCTTTGAACGGGAAATAAGTTTAGTCATTAACAACCCTGTTCAATGAATTAAGTAATAATATAACTATTGATGAAGACTACTCTGGAGAAGATAAAAACGAGTTCAGAAGGGATGATGAAAAATCAGTAAGTCTTTTCTCTTACTGAAAAGTTTAAAGTACGATGGAGATTCGTTTTCAAAGTTTTTCAGTATTTGCAATACTGTGAATTTAAACCCAGATGAATTTCTCGTCTATGAAAATGAATCTCACCCGCCATCGATTTCAATAAATGGCTCTCTTTGAACGGGAAATAAGTCTAGTCATTAACAACCCTGTTTAATGAGTTAAGTAATAATATTACGATTGATGAAGACTACTCGAGACAAGATAACAAGAAGTTCTGTCTAGAACTAGACGAGCCTACTTTCCCGTATACCCTTACTACTTTCTAGTACCTGATCAAAAATCTCAAAAATAGCTAAAATTGCAAATTTTTTCAAACATATTTTAAAAATACTTTATGCTGATTTCTAGGAATAAAATATTCCTCACTCATCTAAAAAAATTAGATGGGTAAAAAAAAAAAAAAAAGAAAAAACGAACAAATAAAATTGCAGCAACTTTTAAACAAAGCAGATAATACATTTTTTTCCATTAAAATAGTCTTTAACAGCTTTCAAAACGAAAGAATAATAATTAAAATTAATAAGCTCATTAAAATGAATACATGATATGAAAAAGAAAAAAAAATCGTTTCTTTTTCCCCTGTTGCCAAAAACATTATTTTAAATGAATTAATACACTTACCAAAACAAAAACAAACAAAAAAAAAGCAATAAAATGTAAACTTAAAGAAATAATTTTCTTTGTCAAAAAAAAATCGTCTGCGCATATCTTAATGTAGAAACATAAAACTGAGTACCTAAATTGTAACTTTAGCGTAAAAACAAAAACAAGTCATATCAACCATAATTATTTCACAGTTAAAACCATAGCTGTGGAGTCGGAGTCGGAGTCGAATATTTAAGAATCGGAGTCAGTCATTTGACCTCCGTGTATAAATGTTTGCCAAAACTACGAAGTCAGAGTCGAAGTCGGGGAGTCGGAGTCCGATTAGTTGTCGGGCACAGGAGTCGGAGTCGGAGTCAAGTGCCCCTAAATTCTCGGAGTCGAAGTCTGAAGTTTGGCGTCAAGAGTTATTTCGAACAAAATTTGTTTGAAGTAAATCCGCCTTCAAGTGCGGAGTCTACATTGACTTTCAGTTTCCCCGTAGGCGCTATTGGTAAGGGATTTGAACTGTTCAAAATTGAACGGAAAATTGTTCAAATCAAAAACATATTTTATATACAAGTTTTTCATCAAAATCTTTTTGCTACAAAGCTTGTTTGAAGCAAATTCGCCTCACAGTTCGGAATTGCCTTGAATTTCCCCGTAGGCGCTAATGTTAAGTTTTTTTTGAACTGTTCAAAATTGAACAAAAAATAGTTCAAATCAAAAAGTGAAATATGGGAATGAGGTGTCCTCGCCGAGATCTTTCGAACAAAAAAAAGTTTTTTCGAATCGGACTATGCATTTAAAAGTTATTGGGGGGGGGGGGGGGGGGGGGCAGACAGACAGACCGACAGACAGACAGACATTTTTCCCCATCTCAATACCCTACTTTCCAATTTTTGATTTTTTAATATTTATCTAATTATTTTATTTATTTTTGACTTTTTTTTGTTTTTCGGGACATTTTTAAAATGCATTAAGCCTTCTTTAATGCTTTTTTCTTCTTTCTCTGACTTTTACTGGGAAAGTAGGCTAAAAACGAGTTCTGAAGGGATGATGAAAAAATCTTCGTTCATGTTTTAGATGCTGCAGAAAGAGGACAGAGGAGCATATGTGTGTAGGATCTGTTGACAACGACACTGTCATTTCAGACATATCATACTTCCATGAGCTGTACTTAGGCAACTTATTTAGTTTTTATCAAGGTGGACATCAGTGGGGCAGTACAGTAAAACCTGTGAAGTTGACCACACCGCCATCTACTGAAGCATTTTTGAACTAAAATTTGGAACTCTGCGGGAAAAAATTTAGCGGCCATCACATGAATTTTCTGCAAGAACTAGTTTTCTATCATTAACAGTTCTCCTGTTATAAATTTTTGAAAACAGTCAGTTTATTTCAGGACACCCTGTAGTTGGTCAACGCCAGTTCAACTAGTCAGTTTTTTCGAAAAGTTAATTCCACTAATCGCCTGGTGTGTAGTAGGTCATAAACATTCTTTGTTATTAAAAGACATTCCTTCATACATCAGTGTATGTTAGCAAGTTGTTAATTATTTAAAGCTAATTATGAAATTTAAATTTAAGATGTACAACAGTTCTTTCTTATTATTCAATGCTGAACAAATATAAAATTTTGTTTAACATTGTTCTGCAGATGAACTTGATGAAGTCTGGAAAATTCATTCTAAATCTACATAATTATCTCATTCGACATTGAGAAAAACTTCTTCTTTCTCAAATTTCGTATCGTGTACTAGCAGAGAGAGAACGAATTTAAATTAAGAATTTTTCTTTTAGTTTACTGATGTGGGCTTTAATTTCATAACGCGTTTACTTTTGCGGAAAATTTTTTGCCGACTTTCTGTTTTATAATTTTCATTTAAGCATTTCGTCGACAACACAGCAAATTCAGCAATATTTTTTGATACTAAGTATGTGAAAAACCGTCTGAAACGCCATTTGTTATGTTTTGTTGATTTCATGGAGCACTATAAAATTTTTACTTCCTTTTACAAAAAAGGAAGTATTGTATTCGGGAAAAAAATTTCATTAAAAATTTCCAGTTTGCTCAACCCCTAATAAATGTTGAGTTTTTTTTTTTCATCCCGACCACACGCACCTAAGAACGTATAAACACCCGAAATATTCATTTTGACATTCCCCGAGTTTATTACAACGACTTTTCTCGTGACGTCCGTATGTACGTATGTATGTGCGTATGTATGTCGCATAACTCAAGAACGGTACGTCCAAGAAAGTTGAAATTTGGTATGTAGACTCCTAGTGGGGTCTAGTTGTGCACCTCCTACCTAGTTGGTTGCATTCGGGTGTTTCTAAAAGGGTCTTTTGCTCTTTTTTTGGGGGGGGGGGGGAATCATTGTTAATTTCGATGGATACTCAAGCGGTGTTATAACTTGGCGGACACTTGGCGATATATCGCCAAGTTTTGTTGCGAACTTGGCGACAAATTTGGCGATTTTTTTTTTTAAATCTGGTTTCAATTTGGCCACTGGTGGTAATATTTAGAGAGTAAACTATTGAATCACATTCAAATTGCCAATAATGGGAAAATGACATTAAATTGGAGTAAAAGGAAGTCATGTGAGGCACACATCAGCTCGTTTTATACTGTCATAGTGAAGTTTCAAGTATTGTAACCTACTAATTTTTACTTCCTTTTACAAAAAAGGAATCATTGTATTCGCGAAAAAATTTTCCCTCAAAAATCGATTTTTAATTCCATTCTGCTCACCCGCGAATGAATGCTGAGTTTTTTCTTCGACCCGACCACACGTGCATATATACCTAAAAACGCATAGACGCCCAAAATATTCATTTTGACGATTCCCGAGTTAATTACAACGAGGTTTCTCGTGATGTCTGTATGTATGTGCGTATATACGTATGTGCGTATGTATGTCGCATAACTTAAGAACGGTATGTCCTAGAAAGTTGAAATTTGGCACGTAGATTTCTAGTGGGGTGTAGTTGTGCACCTCCCCTTTTGGTTGCATTCGGGTATTTCTAAAGTGGTCTTATGCACCTATTTTTGGCGAATACATCGTTAATTTCGATACAAACTCAAATGGTGTTATAAATTTGCGGACACTTGGCGATGTATCGCTAGTCTTTTGGTCGCTAAGTTCTTTCACCAACTTGGCGAGCGACAAATCTGGCGATTTTTTTTTTGGTAAATCTGGTTTCAATTTTGTTATAGTTAGTCATATTCAGAGAATTAATTATTGAATCACATTAAACTTGCCAATAATGGGGAGATAACATTAAATTGGTGTAAAAGGAAGTCATGTGATGCACACATCAGCTCGTTTTATATGCTTTCAATTTAGAACGTATAGAAAGAAATTATTACTTGATCCTTTAATATATTTGGATAATTTAAGCCATCGAGTTTCTCTGTAAGCATGCAGAAAATCCTGGTGTAACTTTACACAGAAATTTGTAAAACGTTATGCTATAGTTACGTTAACATAGTGTAATCTTAAACAATTGACGCGCAACTTTGCACCAATTATTTCATTTAAGTTACTGCAGAGCAGTTGAGAAAGCTAAGCTGCCACTGATTTTATGTAGTAAGGTAATATTTTTTTCTTTTTTACAGTTAGCTGAGTGCTGCCATATCTTGCTGTGTGTGCACCATTAGAATCAGAGAGATTTTTAACGCCCCTCAAAACGGATTTCACGAATTGAAAATCGAAAATATGCTTCAAAAATTTATTTAAACGTATTTTTTTACTTTGTATCTTAAATAAAAATTAGCATCTAAAAAGGGGGGGGGGTCTTTTTAAAATGTAATACTATCACAATGATCCAAAAAATTTTTAATTAAAAATATTAAATAATGGTTAAAATATTAAATTACTATGCAATTTGATCTTCTCTTCCCATCTTTTATTTTAGATGTGAAACTTGTAGCGATATATTTTAATGTGTATAGTAGAGATAAAATTAAAATTTAAAAGTCCCATGAAATCCGTTAGTATGTCTAATTGCAGAAACTATAATTAAAATATTGTTCAGTTTTTGAAGTTAGAATACTAATAGGCGACTAAAAGATTGAATTTATTTTATAATTCTTCTGTTGCTAATTTGCAGAGTCATTTTCTTCTTCCGAAGACGAAAAAATTCAATGCTACAGAACCGATGTAAACAATGCTATATCTTATGGAATATCTTTAGGAAAATAGAACATTGGATTCTGAAAACACTTTTGTCCTTGTCTGGATGCATGCCAATAATTTTTGTTTTGACTTTCTGAGACACTAAAATGTATCTCATCTTATGCTTATTTTCTCTGTGGTTCAAGCTCAGAGCCAATAAAGTTCATTCGCCTTTGGTAAAGAATTTGCGAGGAAAAAACTCGTTTGACATCAATCAAAGTATGTTAGTATTTTTTTCAACGAAGTAATATGTTTTGTTTCGTGATTTATAGGGTACATCCAATGAAACTGTTAAAACCAACCAATGGGGTGGTTTCCAAAATTTAAAAAGTATTTTTTTCTGAAAAAGCATGTTTAAAAACAAAGGATCTGACAATTTTTTAAATAATTTGTTTAAGTTTAATATTTTCAAAAAAAAAAAAAAAAAAAAAAAACTTTAATCGGTGCGCTTTCATTGTTTACTCTTCTGTCCGATGACATCACAAATAATGAAATGCCATTCAGTGTTGCCATTCAAGGAGCAAAATATTTAATTCGCATCTTTACTCACGTGCATTGGCAACGACATGATTGATAGCAAGCGTAGAGCACAATTTTAATTCGCTTCTTCATTTTCATAACGTGGAAACGTGTAGAAAGATGCGTCAAAGAGCATCATTTTTGACGTCATCAAGATTACGCCTTTTTTAAAAAATTGGACATTTTAAAAAATTAATTAAAAAAATAATTGTTAGGAAAATGAAAGTATTTTTTGGGTCCATGTTTTTTTTGCTTATTCTATCAATTTCAGTGACAAAAAGTACATTTTTGACTGAAAAAAAGAACTCCATTGCTGAAAAAAAAGGAGGCTTAAAATTACTAAAAATTTTAAGTAGTTTGAATGATAAATAGTTTTAATGAAAACCACTGGAAAACTATGAAAAATTTCCATTTTTTTTTTTCGTGGGGCAAAGTGAAAAGTGAATTATTTTTCTAATAAAAAAAAGTGTATTTGATGATTGAAATTTTTTTGAATCAAATGAATGAATAAATAAAATAATGAATGAAGAAACCGAAAACCGATACATAAGGAAGTAATCTTTACTAATAATAAAGCTCAAAGTCTCTCTGTCTGGAGGATATGTCTGGATCTCTGAGACGCGCATAGCGCCTAGACCGTTCAGCCGATTTTCATGAAATTTGGCACAAAGTTAGTTTGTAGCATGGGGGTGTGCACCACGAAGCAATTTTTTAAAAATTCGATTTTGTTTTTTTTTCTATTTCATTTTTAAGAACATTTTCCGGAGGAAATTATCATAAGATGGACGAGTAAATTACGAAATTATCATGACGTGGAATGTAGAGCGAATGAACATAGCCAATTGGAGAGAAATTTGTCATCCATTATTTGTAAATATACAGGCAAACCGAATGACCTTTTAATTTTCAACTACGGACAAAGCCGTGCGGGTACCACTAGTAAATTAATAAAAGAATAAAATAATTATTAAATATGTGGGAAAAATAAATGAGTGAATAAAATAGTGAATGAATAAGAAAATAAGTGAATGACTTAATATATAAGTGAATTAGTAAGTAAAGGAATGTAAATAAGTTAATTAAAGAATTAGTACGTAAAAGATTTAATAAATGATTGAAAAAGTAAACGAAATGTACTAATTTGCTTTATCCCATCCACTTTGCCTAAAAACATTTGAATAATTGTACAAAGCATTTTAAATAGAAATAAATTTATAATTAAATAAATCAATGCAGCATTTAATATTTATTAAGGGGACCGTGGACCTTGAAAACTTTTTCTTTTGTTTATTAATTTTGAAATATGAAAATGGGCATAAAATAATAAGTTTATTAGCATGCAAAATATCAAGAAAAAAAAATGCAACAATATAAAAATTTAATTAAAATTAAAAATTTTGAAATTTAAAATAAAAATTTTAAAATGCTCCATGCGACTCAATTTTTGTTCTTTTCTCAAACAATTTGCATTTTATCAAAGAACGGATCATTGTCAAAAACTTTGGGTATCCATTTAAGGATTGGTCCATTATTAACTGCACAGTATTTTTTTCGCGTAAAGCAATAGTTTTTGTTGCGAATATTACATAAAAATCAAACCTTTAATATTTTTAAGCAACATAAAATTCTCTTAAACCTTAATGCATACCCAGTTTTATCAAACCACTACCAAAGTATCATATTCTGAAATTTGAAGCATATCGAACAAAAATTAAGTCGCATGGAGCTTTTTTCAATCGAGCTGTGTCGCATCGAATTTTCCAGTCCGAGATAAAGGACGTTAAAGTCTAATTTCACCTACACTTCATGTTCTTCGTATTTCAATACCACCCGAAAGATATTTTCACGATGACTGAATATTTGACATTAATACCAATGTAAAAATTTATTGAAACTTAGTTTACATGTTTGACACTTAGTTTTACTTAGTTTTTCGACTTTGTTTACATGTTTTACAGCCATTTTAATGGAAAATACGCTCTGTTTACTTTTTTTTAAACGCATATAACTTCGCGATAAAACATCAGATCAACAAGAGGTTTTTTTCATACGATTCAGCACACTTCATATATTGTTACTTCCACGGAATTAAAAAAATCATAATTTTGACCGATTTCAGCTATTTGGAAGGTCCACGGTCCCCTTAATCCTAAATTATATTTAAATGTAAAGAACAAGAGCTTTAACATTTATAATAAAAAAATAATTTTTAACTTACCGCAAAATATTGAAATATGAGAATCCTTTTTTAAATATTGCTTGCTGGCGCTAAAAACGGAGTAAATATTTCCCCATTTCTTTTGGTCCCACATTCCCTTACGTATTAAACATAGTTTTTGATGTTAATTAAAATATATCAAGAATTCAAATGGCAGCACTATTCACAGACAAAATTAAGAATAATTTTCATTTCCTTAAATAAGCCTAAGCATTGAAATGCATGAAGCATTAAGAAAATAACCATACACATACCTTAATAGCTAAAAGTATTCTATCTAAGGTGACATAGAGCAAGTTTTAATCATTAAATGATCGTAAATCGAATAAAACTTTGTTTACAATATCAAGAGACAAAAAGAAAAAAAAGCTTTAATTAAAATCATTGAAGATTTCGACTTCTTTAAAAATATTTTTGAATTTACCAAAAAATGCAAAAAATTGGTATTAATGCTACGAATCTAACTTACGTAGGTACATTAGTAACAATAATCACAGAAAAACGTAACATTAAGCCTCAAAAATGAATGTGAAGTAATACATAAAAGAATATTCAATTTACAATATTGAATGCTACGAAGAATTTCATTTAAATTCTATCAATGAATTGATACTATAGTACTGCCGCGCGGCACAGTGGTTCAAGGGCGGAAAAAATAGCCATTTTTAAGTTTTAAGATAAAAAATATTTCATGCCGTAATTACTTAGTCCTTGAGTTGTAGTAACTTACTCCATAAGAGTTTTTTGAAAAAAAAAATTCGTTTTTACAAAAATAAGCCCAGATTGTTGAACAATTATGTTTTTACTTTTTTCGGATGTACGCCTTATACTTCAGTTTTAATTCATTCGTTCAATAAGGACTAAAAGTTAATAAATATCATTTCTGATTGGTTTCTCACACTTATAGGATGCATATTACTTTGTAGTTAAAAATTAAAAATTCATCAAAATTGAAAACTACATGAAATAAAAAAACATTATTTTCGTAAAAATATAATGAAAAGTATTGTGGAATATACTTTTATCGGCGGCTTCCGGTGGGCTAAAATTTACATATATCAATAGTTTAATCCTTCCTGTAAATAAACAACAACATTTTAGCTACGACCACCTGCGACTGCAGTCGTGGCAGATGTTTTTGTTTGATCTTCGCTATTTACGAATGCCAATATAATAAGTTAGAAAATAACTCGTAGCGATATGACGCGGGTAAATTGCTTTTTTATCAAAGAAATTGGTCATCCAATTTGACATGCTCCCGACTAACGTATGTCAGTTTCACTACTTTTCAGGAGAGCCTAAAAACGTTTGTTTACTGTTCCGAAAGTTGGGGCTTTTGAATCATTCATCAATAAATATAGAGGATTTTTTAAAACAGATTTACGTTGTTATGGCTTAATGCGGAGCATTATTCTACAAGCAATGCAGTAGTAACCTGAAAATAACAATTTTCGGACCCGTTTGGCTTTAAAAAAGATACATATGAGAAAGAAATTTTTAAAACTCATACAGAATTCTATATAAAAAATTAAATAACCATTCTGTTCACAAAACAATGAAATTAGAAAATCATTAAGCGTTTGAAATTTCTGATTTCCTTTTCGAAATCATTCTAGTATAAAGCTGTTCTCAGTTTGTCAACATTGCCAGAAAATATTGTTCGAGGGTATCAATTGCAATAAATATGAAATGCATGCGTGTGGCGTACGACAGATTTAATTTATATTTTTCACTAAAAACAGAAAGGAATTTGAACTGCACAGAAACCCCGATTTCACGTTTCTCAGAGGCCTGAATCGAACATAAAATACATAAAATATGGGAAAACGTCAATTCAAACCCAAAAACATAAAATATGGGAAAACGTAAAATACGAGAAATGTATAAAAAGCAAAAATCAGAAACAAAAATAGTAATAAAAGTTGCTACGATGACGCTTATAAAATGTAAAAATGCGATATTTTACGAAAAGAACATTATTGCACACACCACTTTATATTATTCTAACACATTAAGTAACGAATTCGGGCGTTTAGGTTGAAAAAATCGTCAGTAATATCATTGAATCCAAAGTAAATACAGCATCTTCCAGGATTGGAACACTTTGCAAAATTTTTTTCCTGGTCTTTATGATAAAGAAAACAGTTTTTAGCCTACTTTCCCATTAAAAGTCAGAAAAAGAAGAAAAAAGCATGAAAGAAGGCTTAATGCATCTTAAAAATATCGTGAAAAACAAAAAAAAGTCAAAAATAAATAAAATAATTAAATAAATATTGAAAAATTAAAAATTGGAAAGTAGGGTATTGAGATGGGGAAAAAAATGTCTGTCGGTCTGTCTGTCTGTCCCCCCCCCCCCTAATAACTTTTGAAGGAATAGTCCGATTCGAAAAAACTTTTTTTTGTTCGAAAGATCTCGGCGAGGACACCTCATTCCTATATTTCACTTTTTGATTTGAACTATTTTTTGCTCAATTTTTAACAGTTCAAAAAAACTTAACATTAGCGCCTACGGGGAAATTCAAGGCAATTCCGAACTGTGAGGCGAATTTGCTTCAAACAAGCTTTGTAGGAAAAAGATTTTGATGAAAAACTTGTATATAAAATATCTTTTTGACTTGACCAATTTTCCGTTCAATTTTGAACAGTTCAAATCCCTTAACAATAGTGCCTACGGGGAAACTGAAAGTCCAATGTAGATTTCAAACAAATTTTGTTGGAAATAACTCTTGACGCCAAACTCCAGACTTCGACTCCGAGAATTTAGGGACACTTGACTCCGATTCCGACTCCTGTGCCCGACAATTAATCGGACTCGGACTCCCCGACTTTGACTCTGACTTCGTAGTTTTGGCAAAAATTTATACACGGAGGACAAATGACTGACTCCGACTCTTAAATATTTGACTCCGACTCCTTTATCTCAAAATGAGATTGACTCCGACTCCGCAGCTATGGTTTTAACTGTGAAATAATTATTGTTGATATGACTTGTTTTTATTTTTACGCTAAAGTTTCAATTTAGATACTCAGTTTTTGGCGAATAAACTCGGAAGTCATTTATGTTTCTACATAAAGATATGCGCAGACGATTTTTTTTTTGACAAAGAAAATTATTTCTTTAAGTTGACATTTTATTTATTTATTTATTTTTATTTTATTTTTTTTTTTTTGGTAAGTGCATTAATTCATTTAAAAAAATGTTTTTGGCAACAGGGGAAAAAGAAACGATTTTTTTTGATATGATGTATTTATTTTAATGAGCTTATTAATTTTAATTATTATTTTTTCGTTTTGAAAGCTGTTTTAAGATTTTTTTTTTAATGGGAAAAAGTGTATTAGCTGCTTTGTTTAAATAAATAGCTGCTTTGTTTAAGTTGCTGCTATTTTATTTTTTCGTTGTTTCTTTTTAGATGAGTGGGGAATATTTTATTCCTAGAAATCAGCTTAAAGTATTTTAAAAATATGTTTGAAAAAAATTGCGATTTTAGCTATTTTTGAGAATATTGATCAGGTACTAGAAAGTAGTATGGGTATACGGGAAAGTAGGCTCGTCTAGTTCTAGACAGAACTTCTTGTTCACTATTATTAAGCTCTTAAATGCAGTATTGAAAGAAGAAACGAGTTGTGTTTCCTCTTCTTGTTCATCTTTATTGGAGGCCGAAAAGTCCATAAGGCCAGCTACGGATGGAGCAGACGCGTTTCTGTTTTCATGGATTAACTTTCAACAGAGTGGATTATGTTTAAAAATGCACAGAGGGAAACAATTTCTTAATTTTAAAACATTTTTTCTCTTTTTTTTAACTGCCAAGGAAAAACTTAAAATGCGGGAAATTCATAAATAACAAACTTTCCATCCGGGTTAAATTAATATTATTAGTGTACGGAAAAACTGGGACCTGATGATAAAAAACGTAAAATGTGGGGAAAACGTAGATTCGAGGGACGTATAATCGGGGTTTCACAGTGAATACGATCAGCAAGCATGAAGATAAATATTACCATGCAACAATTTTAACAATTTTCCAAAGCATTTTTTGAGAATATTGAAAGTTATTGAATTTTTTCCGCTATTTCGTCGTTTTGAACCACTGTGCGCCACCGGCAGGAAAAAAGCAGTACCTACAAGTTTTTCTTTTTCATTTCTTTTTTTTTCTTGCATTTTTGTCATCTATTGTACGTCAGCTTTATGCTCAGTTATTTGGTTTACGCTGGGGAAAAAAAAAACGCGAAACAAAAATTTAATTTGAACTAAGTTTAATTTGAACCCTATTGTAGTATTGAATCCAAAACGCGTTTCTTCAAATATCTCGAAAAATCATTTATGCACATATTGTCATTTATTTGTGCACGGCCGAATACATCACAGATGTACTAACGTCTTATATGTCTACCATATAGTCATTATAAAATGTAAGGCTGCATTTAAAAAGCAACCATTGTCTCATATAGTATTACCATATTTCGATAAATCGCAAAACTATTTTATAATGATTCCCGATCAATAAATGATGAAAAATAAATAAAATGTAATGTAATAATAATATTAATGTTATATTAGTAATTTTCATTATTATCAAATGATTTTTGGAACTGTTTAATTACAAAATTTTTGCATCATTGCAAAACAAATGTATAGAACCGTTAATTGTTAAAAATATGCACTTACATTTTTTTCTTAAATACCTACAATATTGTAGATTTCTTCGAACAAAATTTTGTGAAGATGGAACCGAAATCGAAAGAAATTTTGAAACATTTGTTGTGACATTTTGGAATAGTCATTTGTAGTTTCACGTTCACGCGCCAAAAAAAGAAACGCAAGTTTCTTTAAAAATGTAGCAACAGTAAAATATATGCGTTCAAATATAAAGGGAATGTGTGAGTGATATTTCTCTCCTATATGTAGTGAAAAATATTTTATTACATAATATGTATAATTCATGCCATTTATGAATTACAAATTACTTATTCAGATTCAGAAATTTGCTTGCCAATACTATCCAGTTGAAATCCGTCGTTGTTATGTGCTTGATAATGGGTTAAGATATTAGAAACTGAACATTCTAATCTGTTGCAAACCAGCAAAAAATATTTCCCCAAAATATCATTTTAAAGTTCAACAACCATTAAAAGCATAGTATATCTTTCAAATTTCGAAACTTAATCAGTGCATTCGTTTCGGGACAGACTACTTCTGGGAAGACGTAATCTCTTTGGAACTGTTTCGTTTAAGCAGTCTAGTTTCTCTTTTACCAGAAAATTGAATTTGTCTTCGCCGGGCAAACGTAGTCTAATTCGATTACTAAATTTCTCTCTACCTCAGCAGTTTATCTTTCTTCCTGACTGTCTGTGCCTTCGAATGAGTAGGCTGTTTTCATGCAAGACAGCATAATCCTCTTCCAGTCCTGGATGTTTCCATTTTCACTCGCTGAAAATAATGATGCCGGATATAGCTCGTCTTAGTATAAGAGCGTATTTCGGTTTGAATATGCTCTTTATGGCGTCGTGGAAACCATTTTGATTTTTTTATGAACTAGAATAAAACCCAGACCAGCGTTTCTTAATTTTTTTGATAAGTAATGTAAATGTTCCCTTGGTAATATCTATTTTTTTTTTCGCAGAATCTCTGGTTTATCCTTAATAGTAAAATTTAAATGTTGTTATTAGGGATGTTTACAGTGGGCCGTTACCAGGCATTTCAACTTGGATGTATACAACCTTTTAACCAAGAGTCTTTTCACTATAAGTATTTTTGTATATTTACTTTTCTGTTAATATTTTTATTTTATACGAGGATATATATGTAACAGTATTTTCTCTCATTAATTCCTAGTTACTTGGCCCCAGTATAGCACGTTGAACCTATTAACTTTTTCAAGCCTTTTCCCCCTTATATATATGTTTTTTTCCTATGTTTATGTGTATATATATGTATGTGTGTGCGTGTATGTATGTATGTATATATATGTATATATATATATTTATATATATATAGGTATGTGTGTGTATAGGTATGTGCGTATGTATGATATGTATATGTATTTCAAGAGCTTTCCCTTCAGTTTCTTTCCCTCCCCCTCAACCACCATGGTACCCTTCACCGGTTAAGCTAGAAATGGCAGGTACGAAGGTATCATTGGTTTAAAATAAAATAAAGTAAAAAATAATAGTAAAATTTAAATGCAACATTTAAAAATGACTCCCTGACAATGAAACTAAGGAATATTAAAACTATAATTATTTAAGGAATAGAAAAACATTTCTTTAGTGATGTTATCTTTAAAGTTTATAAGTGACAATTTTGAATAAAAAAAAATAATTTGGAATCCTTGATTGATCTTCATAGAATCCTGGGAAAATGTGAAACGCAATTTAAGAAACTCTGACCAAGACCATCAGTGAAATAATCTTGACTCTACCAATGACGTTTATTCGAAAGTAGAGTAATTAATACAAATATATGTATGAGTTATTCGACGAAAATAGAGCAAAGCATGTCCGATAATTGTTTTTTTTTTTCATCAGTTATAATACTTCCCATCAACTAATCATTTTTTTTACTGATTCCCCATTTATATGTGTGCAGTAAAGTATCAATGATTTGTACATAAAGGGTGTTTTTTTAGAGGTAGAGTTTGCAGTAATTCTGCAAATTTGTGCTTTTCTGACGTTGTTTATGTTTACTTTAGAGAACTTTAGGTTCAAATGAAACATAGTTAAATGTTGTTAATTGCCACGAATGTTACTTTATTCGAAAGATGATTCTTTACCATTTTTTTAAAATATGATTTCTGGCATATGGCCACCTCGGCTGGCTCGGAGAAAGTCTAATCGGAAAGTCCAATTTTCTCACTTTTTGCAGCAATAAAGGCCGTATGTCAGTAATAAGGTGGCGAATGTTCCCTTCCAAGGCGTCAATCGTTTGTTTCTTATCGATGCAGACCAGATACTCCACATAGCCCCACAAAAAGTATTCCAGCGGTGTTAAATCGCAAGATCTTGCAGGCAAATTCACGGGTCCATTACGCGAAATTATTCGTTCATCGAACGTTTCTTTCAATAAATCAATTGTGACACGCGCTGTGTGGCATGTAGCACCGCCTTTTTGCCTATTCATAATGAAATGGCAAACCGAACTGAACACAAAACAAGTGACAGCTATCAAAATGGCACACATATCAGTGTTGCCAATTTAAAGTTCTATACCTCTGAAAAAATACCCTTTACGTAACTTATGAAGGACCGTTAAATATTTTGAACGCTCCAAGGGACAGAATGGACAAATAACCTTTAAAAATCATTAAATTACAGAAAAGTTACAAGTACAGAGCTAGCGTAAATTAAAATAATGAATCTGAAACTGTTCAGTTTTGAAATATTTCGAGAAAAATGTATTTTAAGGTTAAGTTTCTCACTTAAAAAAATATGTTATGTACATTTTTTAAACGACTTCATTGGTATTTATTTCAATTCTTGACATTGAAAAAGTTGAATGTCACACATTTTTAAACATGTAATTGTTTCAGTTTGAATTGGTTCGTGTAGTTCTGCTGGTTCTATTTTACTCTATCCAATAACTAACTGAATAAATGTCAAATATATGCTAATTTTCAAAACATTTAATGTACAAACTAAGACACATACTGAAATTTATTATATTGCATTTAAATTTACCAGAAACAATTTTTGAATAAGAGATAAATTTACTTCTTTCTTTCGTTCTCCAATATTAGTTTTGCTTCTTTGAATAACATGTTTTTCTTGCAGAATATGGAAATGCACAGCGTTCAGGTTTTCATTTCATAAATGAACAGTTCCATATTTTCTCTTTTGAATACTACTGTACATATTGAATTGCATTGCATCATTTTTGTGCTCTTCGACTTGGTCTGAGATATTTATAAGTTTGCAAGAATTTTATTCGTGATTATTACTTCTTTGACTCATTTTCTAAAAATGTTTGGACCCGCATTGCTATGTATTAAGAATGTATTTTCCTTTTCTATTAGTAGCCATAATGCTTAAATTTACTTATATGTTTTTCTTTTTGTAAAGATTTTTATTTGATTTACTTCAAATAAATATTGATGACCTGATGGTACTAGTTTAGCACACTGAATTCATTTATCTTCAATAAATAACAGAAAAAATATTAATTTAGCTGAATAATGGTTTTATGTGCCCCACAAAAAAGTGTTAAGGTGTGTTCAAGTGTCCAGTTTGATTTCTTTGTAACATCTTGTTGTTAAAATTTCTGATGTTGCAGCTTTTTCCGTTATTTTGAGTCCATAATTGTTCAGTTCTATGTAACAAGAGGATGTTGATAAACATATTTATTATTTCAGGTAGAAAACAAAGAGTACAGTTTTTTAAACAGAGTTATCAGTGGTTACACTTTGAAAACATAAGACGGATAAAATGAAGAAAGGACAATTTCTTCCTCCGAGAATGTCAATAACTCTCTCTACTTCCCTTGAAATAACGTATATAATTAAATAAAAAAGAAAATATGAAGGGAACCATTTTGACAGCAGAACATACGGTAATTAGTACATCTCTTCGTAATATCTCCAATTTAATTCTTGGGGAGCATTTTTGGATGGTTACTTTTGAAAAATTGTACAATAAGTAAGATACAATTTCATTCTTCGATTTTGTAGCTACAAAAGAACACAAGTGTTATAAAGAATGATATAGCTTGATGATTTTGTCCTTCCATTTCATTTTCTTATAGGTTTCATTCTGTGGGGATTATGAGTGACTCATTCTTTAGATAGGAGCTCCAGTACCCCACCCCTCTTTTATCACAGAATCTTGACAGCTCTAGAAGAAACTTACAAATGGCTAAAACGCTTTTTTCTATTTCTCTTCTTTTCGTTCAGCTGTCATCCCCCCCCCCCCCCTTGAAAAAAAATCAGAAAGTCTTTTTTCTCGCTTTATACTATGTTTCATGTGTTTCTTTTTCATTGAAGTTATACAAATGAATCGGCTAGGAAATGATAAGAGAAATATTAAAATATTTGATGATAGTATTAATTTTTGGAGTAATTGTGAAGGTTTACATGTATTTTCTGAATGATACTCGATATTGTATACTCCGTACTTAGGTATGCTTGACATTGTGTTGGAATTCTAGCATTGGGTGGTATTCAGTACTTTTCAAAACATCTTACCGGAATACCAGTATCAATAATTTAAATTATCAAAAAAAAAAAAAAAAAAAAAACTCAAATATACTCTATTTAATACCACATTACACATTTTTTTTTAACAAAAAATCATTGATTATAAATTTATAAATACGTTTATTACAAGTTTATTAACTACAAATTAGTTATACACAAGTATAAAACAATAATTAATATTTAATAAAAATCTTTTTCAAAATGATGTTTTTTTCCCTATTTGTACAACCTGTCTTATGAAATTATTCAAAAAATATCAACTTAACCAGAAGTGCTCAACTTTTTTTACCCACGGGCCACACCTCATATTCAGATAAATCTCGCGGTCCAATACACATATAAAACTTTTAGTTTTATATGTTAAGTGTTTAATGGAAGGTTTTCCTAGCTTATACTATATAAGTTATTAGTTACTTATACTACTAAATTATAAGTTACTAATGCCATTAAGTTAAGTAACGTATACTATTAAGTCATAAATTATTTAAAGACTTCATAGGTTCCATTGGGGATTCCCTCTTCGCCCCCCCCCCCCGAAAATTTTTAAAGAAAAAAAAAGGGCCTTTGTACTAGCGAGAGACTGTCATTTGCCACTGCTACTACCGCTACGCCACTAAAAAAAGAGGTATTAGCGTCGAACTTATTTTAGTTATAATTTTTAGTTAGTTTAAAAAGTTTAAAATTCGCGTATGAAGAGAAATTGCGCTTAATATCATTATTATTACTTTTTTAAATTCTTAATATCAATCAAGATATTAAAAAAAACTAAAAAAATGTAACTAAACAATAGTTCCAGTTTTTAATTTCAGTTTTATGCATTAAAACTTTGCTTGATGGTTAAGATGCAGTAAGCCTTGGTTTTCTGAAGTTAAATACTTTCATTGCGCGTTTTCAACTGTAAGTTTAACGAGTACATTTCATCTTGTGTAAAATTTGATGCATCTTATGCTTGACCAAAAATTAAAGGGGAAAAAAATATAAACTTCTTCCTTTCTATACTTCAGAGCTCATTTAATACTTCCACTAAAAATTGAAAAAAAAAAAAAAAACCGAGCTGATGTCACATAATGACTTCTTTTTACTCCAATTTTACGTCATTTCCCCATTATTGGCAATTTTAATGTGATTCAATTGTTTACTCTCTAAATATTGCCAAATTGAAACCAAATTTAGAAAACAAAAATCGCCAAATTTTTCGCCAAGTTGGCGACAAAACTTGGCGACCAAAAGACTGACGATATATCGCCAAGTGTCCGACAAATTATAATACAACTTGAGTTTACATCGAAATTAACAATGATTTCCCCTCAGAAAGGGGCAAAGACCCCCTTAGAAACATCCGAATGCAACCAAAAGGGAAGGTGCACAACTAGATCCCACTAGGAGTCTACGTACCAAATTTCAACTTTCTAGGACATGTCGTTTTTGAGTTGTGCGAGATACATACACACATACACACATACGCACATACATACGTACTTACAGACGTCACGAGAAAATTAGTTGTAATTTACTCGGGGGTAGTCAAAATGGATATTTCGGGTGTCTGTAGTTCCCAGGCATATATCCACGTGTGGTCAGGTCGAAAAAAAAACTCAACATTAATTCGGAGGTGAAAAAAATGGAAAAGGCCGATTTTTGAGTGAATTTTTTTTTTTGCGAATACTATACTTCCTTTTTTGTAAAAGGAAGTAAAAAGAAGAAGAAGATCGCAGTTTAGAAAAACTGGAGTTTGTATTGGAGCAAGGTATCGTGTGCTGAAGTGGTTTTGTACCGAACTTCAAGTTCAAGTGCTTTTAAACACGAGTTTGTTGAACTGAAATTTTTCTTCACTCATCGACAAGGCATGTAAGACCTCTTACACAGTTTTTTCAAAAACAGATGCGATTTGTATCACACACACACACACAGTATACTTTACTTCATAATTATTTTCACAAAAAAAAAAAAAAAAACTTTTATTTTATGCATTTATTTTAAATATCTTTCTTATATCTTAATTATTTTATATCTTAGTTTATCTTAAATCTTTCACTTCCAATTATTTTTATAATGCTCCCAATTCTGTGACATTATTTTCGTCCAGCTTTTTAACTACTTGGTTCTCCTCTTTTATCCCTCTTTCCCCCGGAAATCTCATCAATAATGCAGAAGTTTGATCATTTTCATTGCATGCGAATTTTAGTCTGCTGTACGTTTTAATTTATGTTAGCTACAACACCGTACTTTTATCTATGCTGTTTTTTTTTTTTTTTTTTTGAAGTGTTTAACTGAGGATTTGACATAACAAAAGAGAGTTACCAAGGCAAAAACAAAAGTTTACATGAGACGAAAAAAATGATTAGAAGTCATAAAAGTAGCTACTAATGTATAATTTGAGGCCTGTAAAAGGTTTGTTTGGAAAATGAAAGAATATTCTTATGATGGTTTTAGCAGTTTTTTTAATTACTCCTTATAATTTTTTTCTTTTTCCTGTAAAATTTTGTTTTAGTTTCTCAACTGTTTTTCAATATCAATAAATGAAACATTTTATTTTATGCAAATGGTAGATAAATTCTGAAATGGAGTCGTCTCAAACATTTTTCGACCTGAGGTTGGCAAGCTTTCTAGAGTTAAGAGCCCTTTTCTTTTTCGATGTGGTAAACTACTGTTTTAAAGGATTAAACACTACTACAAACATCGCCTACTATTAAAATATTTATAATGGTTATTTGCTGTGAAATATTCACTTATTGAAATATCAAAAAATGTAATTTCTGTAATTTTTGCAATAACAGAGTACATAATTAAACATTTTAAAGAAAAAGAAGAAAACATTTTTATAACTAATTAAACTAAAACTAATAGCAAAAAACCATTTTCAGTGTTTTATACAGCTTCGCTAAAAATACTAACTAAATAAAAAATAATAAAAACTCAAATATGATAAAATTAGTGATGTTTCTGATTGATTAGAGGGAATAAGTTGTTTTAGCTTTGTCGAATACTAAGAAGTTTTTACGAGGGGTGATCCAAAAAAAAAGTTTACAAGTCAAATGAAAAATGTATTTGTTAACAATAAAAACAAAATACAAATAGAAATTAAGAGACACATCTGGCCTTCACTTTTCCACATAATCGCCAAACCTGTTTAGTCATTTTTCAGAACGTTCGACTAACTTGTTTATCCCGGCTTGGTAGTAATCAGGGCCCTGCTCCTTGAGCCATTTCTCGGCAGCTGTTTTCACTGCATCGTCGGTGGTCAACCATATTCCGAATAAGTTTCGCTTCAAGTCCGGAAAAAGGATATAGTCACTGGGAGCCAAGTCGGGGCGGTATGGGGGGGGGGGGGGGGGGGGGTGATTCCAGAGTTCCCACTTGAACCTTTTCAGTAATTCCTTAGTCTTGCGAGCTGTATGGGGCCTGGCATTGTCATGCAGAAAAATGACGCCTTTGGTCAGTAATTCAGGCCGTTTGCGTCGGATGGGTTCACGCAATTTCGTTAAGGTGGCACAATAACGATCTTCGATATTGCGGTTTTACACTTGCTCCCTGCCCGCTTGATAAGAACGATACCAATACGCTACCTGTGGTTTACTCATTGCTTTGTCCCCGTATACCTCAACGATTTGTCTGTGAATTTTGGATGCGGCCACATTCTTGGCCCATAAGAATCGAATTACGGCTCGCACCTCTTTGCGAGACCATTTTTCTAGACGTCTTGCCATTACTGTCGCTCTTACGTCTCTGCGTACTGACGCTACTTAATCGTCGAACCGCTGTAGGACAACTAGCGCCATCTGTCAACCACCCTGAGTGGAAATATTCGCTCCACAATGTTTACGTTTCAAATGCTTCTGCTTGTAAACTTTTATTTGGATCAACCTACGTATCTTCTCAGGATTTTGCCACTAAGCGTACTTATTAATTTGTTTTACAATGTTCATACATAAAAAATTCGTTGAGCAGTTCTGAAAACTGTTAATAGGTAGGTCAAATACGTGTGTGGATTTGAACTTTTCTGGCATATTAATCAATTTTAGCTTATATTACGTGATACTAAACAATAATCTCATAATTTTTACTTTCTTCTATACCTAATATATAGAAGAAAGTATTGGATTCGTGCAAATTTTCGAATTTCGAATTTTGACGGATTCGAACGTTTTGAGGTGTGCTGAGTTCATTTCGACTATTTTTGGAAAATGTCTGTCTGTCTGTGTGTGTGTGTATGTGTGTATGTGTGTGTGTGTGTATGTACGTGTGTCACGTCTGTGTGTGACCAGTTTTTTGTGGCCGCTCTACAACAAAAACTACAGCATGAAATCGAACGAAATTTAGTACACATATGTGCCCCATGTGAACTTGTGCCCATTAGTTTTTGGCGCGAATTCCTCCAAGGGGGGTGGAGCAATGGGACGTTTTTCGAGTTACGCGTGCTTGCTATTCCTCGGGAAGTAACTGGCGGAATCAAACAAAATTTGGTCCATATGTTGGTATTAACAGGAACGGGTGCTGATTCAATTTTGGTGTCAATAACTCAAACGGGGGTTGAGCTATAGAACGTTTTTTGTCGTCAATTGTGACTGCTGTATCTCAAGAAATAATGAACGGAATGAAAGAAAAATTTATCGGCAAGTAGCCCTTAGTGGGTATAAGAACTGATTTTATTTTTGTGCCAACAGCTAAAAGGGGGGTAGCGCAATCACCCGTTCTTTTTTTCCATTTTGAGTGCCCTATCTCAAGAAGTAATGCTACGTTCTGGTTGAAATTTGGAATATATGTGAATCCATATGTAAACAGGCTTTGGTTCAATTTTGACGCCGATCGCTCCAAGAGGTGTTGATTTTTTTTTTTTTTTTTTTTTTGCGAATAAAAATATTTTTATTAATGCAACAATAAGAAAGATAAATCGTAATAGATTGTCGTCTGCGTATTTCTCGTGATTTTAATTGTATGGAAATGATAGGAAATATTATCTCAATGATTTAAATTTTTTAACTGTTGCCATCTTATGTTTGTTAACAAACAAAATATTTGTAATTAATTCAAGCAAGGCTTTTAAAATAACTTTCAATTTTCGCTCTTTGCTTTGCTTTTGCAATAATTCAGACATTGGGATAGTCGTCAAGTTTTTGCATGTGTAATTTTGTTTTTGTTGGGAATATTGCTTCCTCGTCAAGCATGGGGAGGGATCAGAAAAAAGAAAAATATAGAAGAAAGTTTCGTGATGGCCACAACATACTAGTAATTGTATGGAAATGATCGGAAATATTATCTCAATGATTTAAAATTTTTTAATTGTTGCCATCTTATGTTTGTTAATAAATAAAATATTTGTAATTAATTCAAGTAAGGCTTTTAAAGTAACTTTCAATTTTCGCTCCTTGTTTTGTTTTTATAATAATTCAGACATTGGGATGGTCGTCAAGTTTTTGCATGTGAAATTTTATTTTCGTTAGGAATATTGCTTCCTTTTCAAGCATGGGGAGGGATCAGAAAAAGGAAAAATATAGAAGAAAGTTTCGTGATGGCCACAACATACTAGTTTACTTATATGGCAGAACTGCTAGAGGTAGAGATAAATTCCGTTTCAAGTTTTGAGTTCCAAGCATAAGGAATTGTACGACTTAAAAACGCATGATGTGTCATGTAAAATCGAAAGTAGTTGACACTGCACCAGTAGTTTGCCCTACTCCTGTAGTAGGCACTTAAAGAAAAGTCAAATTAGAAAGGCAAATTACAAACTTGCACAAGAATTATAAAATTGTTTGAATTTTCATTGCTTACCTTTCAGCAAAATGTTTTCTTATATTCAGTAAGTTACGCCCTATTAACAGGGCTAAGGCAGAAATACATGAAATACACAGCAAGCTCAGTCAATTCCAGCCGAGGACTGCCGTTTTGTGCTTATTAGCACTCATCAGCCCGGCATAGGAGTGACTGAGCTGGAGGTGGAAAACCTCTTAAGGAAGCCTAGAGTGCCAAACTAGTAGCTAATACAGAAATAGCCTTGGCTGTAGGGCGGTAACTTACTGAATATACCTGCCTTGCTTTCAATATTCGAGTTGAACCGAACCATTGTTTCGGTCACTCGTCTGGTCAGTGCTAGTTCTGTATTAGCTACCAGTTTGTTTGGCACTCTAGGCTTCCTCAAGAGGTTCTCCACCTCCAGCTCAGTTAGTCCTATGCCGGGCTGATGAGTGCTAATCAGCACGAAACTGCAGTCCTCGGCTGGAATTGACTGAGTTGGTGGTGTATTTCATGTATTTTCTTATATTTTAATGCCTGTGTTTGTCTTGCTAATTTCTTTGTTTTTTATATGTGTTAAAAAACTCGCTGTTACATGAGTCTAGATTTATCAAAATAAATGGAATTGAAAATAAAACTTTAAAAATTTTTATTTTTATTAAGCAATCACGATTGCTTATTGCTTTCATTTGACTATTTTGACGTCCTATCATTTTATTTTTGAACTCAAGAAACCAAAATTCAAATTAATTTATCTTTTTTTTTTAAATTGATTTTTACTGTTTACATTATATTCTTACCATAAGTATTTAAACATTTTTATATTAATGTCTGACAACATTTCTAAGAAAAATGAAATTGATTCTATGTACTAACAAAAGAAAGTAGAAATATTGATAAAGCCTTCCTTCTATACAATATACTTTCCTTCAGAAAATCGGCAATATCAGAGAGAAAAACATTTTCATTAGAACGTATTGCTATACTTTGTACACCAAAAGCCTTAAAAATAAATTCCAATATATCTCCAGTCATCGTGACATGAGCTTTAAAAGAACAAAAACCGTGGAGGTATTTTTTAATTCACTGCAGTGCTTATTGCAGAGTAAATGCTTTGAGAGCTGAATTATTTAGCTCAGAAGAAATATATCGCATGTTTTCCCGTTTCTAAAAGGCTGTCTGACAGCTTTTTAAGTATGAGGTTTTCCTACCATTACCAGAATGGGAATTTAGGAAGTCAAGAAGAATTCTTTAGTATACTTACGTAAGGACAAAGGACAAATTAATTTCAAGTGTTTGATGCAGAACATTTTAGCTATGGCGAAAAATTCAAATTTTCAAAACTTTTTTGAAGGTATTGTAGACATGTTTTTTAAATGTTCACAATCAATTTATTAGAACCAAATCTATAAATGGCCGAGCCGAAATGACAGTTGTATTGTGAATTATGTAAGATTCGAATTAAAGAATTATTCAGATCAAAGAAACTGATTGAAAGGAGATTGAATCAAG
This sequence comes from Uloborus diversus, assembly GCF_026930045.1. NCBI lineage: Eukaryota > Metazoa > Arthropoda > Arachnida > Araneae > Uloboridae > Uloborus > Uloborus diversus. The sequence goes on from NC_072735.1 coordinate 17,062,707, forward strand.
ATTTGCGCTTACCTGAATTTATTCCCGTTTGAGACATCCTGTACCGGTCTGGAAAAGAAGTATTTGGCGCATAGAATGGACTTCGAGAATGATTACACGAATTTAATTTCTTTCGAGTTTAATTGGAGATTTAAGACTACATGATTCGATTTATATCAAGACCTAGCGGTCTCAGCGTGCTTACACAGACATCAGAAAACACATGACTAAAAGTTTATAGTCTCTCTTACGCGCTAATTGACTTCAGCGCCCTCTATCAATGTTTTGTCCGAAACAACAGTTTCGCAAATCAAAAAATTTATATCTTGCGTTCAGTATGAATTTAGGCTCCACTTCAGTTCCTTTATTTAGTGTACCACTTGCTTAAATGAAAAATTAAAATATATTGCCAACTAGGAGAGCATAAAAACTGTCCGAAACTGTTGCACAGGTGAGAATGACAGTGATGTAAGTCATGCCGCTGATTAGAGCAGAAACAAAATTATTCGCTACTAGTGGTACCCGCACGGCTTTGCCCGTAATAGAAAAATTAAAAGGTCTTTTGGTTCGCCTGTGTATTTACAAATAATGTATGGTGAATTTAGTCGCCAATTGGCTTGTACCCATGTTACAGTTCCACGCTATAGTAATTTCGTATCTCGCCAATTAGCTTGTGCCCATGTTACGGTTTCACGTTATGATAATTTCGTAATTTACTCGTCCATCTTATGATAATTTTGTTCTTAAAATTGGAATAGAAAAAGAACTACATCGAATTTTCGAAAAATCGCTTCAGTGCACACCCCCATGCTACAAACTAACTTTGTGCCAAATTTCATGAAAATCGGCCGAACCATCTAGGCGCTATGCGCGTCACATAGATCCAGACATCCTACAGACATCCAGACATCCTCCGGACATCCAGACAGAGAGACTTTCAGCTTTATTATTAGTAAAGATAAAGATAGGGAGCATCATTTGCTTTCAACAGTCCTTGCTTGCATTTGATTTTTTTTAGTAAATCCATCATGAATGTACGTGAGCCGGTTGAGAAGAGCTACACTTCACAAAACATTCTAACGCATTTATCTATATATATAAAAATGAATGTTTGTCTGTATGTCATCCATGAACTCAAAAACTACCCGGCAGATTTGGCTGAAACATTCACCGTTTGTTATTTTTGGTACTGGGAATGTTTATAGACCAGTTCGAAAAAAATCCGATCGATAGTTCCTTTTTTATTCCAATTTAAGTCACAATCCATTGGATAAATACGAATAAAATTATCGGCTGCAGAAATTAATTCGCGTGAAAGATCTCATTGATAAGAAGTTAGCTGTTGCCATTTTTCTTGAGTTTGAACAAATAAATTCTTTCTTTATTGTTTTATGGCTTTTCATGCAACAGGGGGATTTAAAACTTTTTCTATTTGATATTTTTAGCGATTGATTGATCTTGCAAACTGCGTGAGTACAACATTTGAGTATAGTCACGGCTTCACTTGATACCTGGACCGATTATTATGAAAATTGCTATATATATGTATTTTTCCACGGAGAAGGTGCATAATATGCTCATTGAAGCCACTCGCCACCAGGTGGCACTGCAGAGTAGCAACTTCTGCCCCGTTCAACCGATTGTCATGAAAATCAGTATAATTATGTATTTTTTTGTTGGCGTAGCAACGCGCGTCGGGTGCAGCTAGTTTCAACTAAATTTCAAATGTTATAATTCAAAAAGATAACAAATATAATGCCATTTAATAAACACAATGCGCAAAGAAGTTCATTGAAATTCAGGTGTGAAAAATGACATTTTCTAAGTGACATCCGTTCTTGTCTAGGCATTATTGCAGGAGAGTGGAAAAAAATTACCTACATAGGTTTCATGCATAGCGCGGCTTTCTAGATTAAGGCCCTGGCACTTTTCCTGCATAATTTTTTCGTTTTTCTTTATCAGATTACTTAATTGTGCTTGTGGAGAAATTGGATCTCCCGAACACTATGTTTTCCATTGCCCTAAAACATCTAATTATCATGTTAGACTTAACACGACAATAAATTCTTTCCAGAATATTTTTAATTCATTTTCTCACACTTTTTAAAGGAAACAACTCCATTGTCTTTTTATGTATATCTCTGAAAAAATATTTGTGGTTCAAGGTGCTTAGTCCATTTTTTTCCTTCTTAATTTTATTTATTTTATTCATTTTTTTTCTGAAAAAAATATTAAATTTGAATATTTCTAAAAGAAAACAAAATGTACATATTGTTGTGATTATCGTATTGTAATCATATGTCTTGCATCATATCCTACGTGGTACATATGTCAAAATATGATAACATTGTGTTTGACAAATGTAAAATAACTGTGATAACTCCATTTTTGAATGCAAAAATCTAATATGCAATGTGTTTTTCTTTTTTTATATATAAAGTACCTTAGGGACCCCATTTCTCAGATTAATCTGAGCATTTAAAACCGATAAACTAAGCAATTGGTAGTTGCGGGGGCCTCTGTGTGTGAAAAAAAGTCGTCAAAATGTGAAACTTCTATGCACAATTTTATGACTTTGGAGAATATCCTTTAGGTTGAAAAGTTGACGAGATAGGCAAAAACTACGATTATTTTTGGATTCAGAGGACAAAAGTTAGTTAAGGGGACCGTGGACCTTGAAAGCTTTTTCTTTTGTTTATTAAATTTGAAATATTAAACTGGGCATAAAAGTTGGTAAGTTTATTAGCATGCAAAATATCAAGCAAAAAAATGCAACAATATAAAAATTTAACTAAAATTAAAAATTTTGAAATTTAAAATAAAATTTTTAAAATGCTCCATGCGACTCAATTTTTGCTCTTTTCTCAAACAATTTGCATTTTATCAAAGAACAGAACATTGCCAAGCACTTTGGGTATCCATTTAGGGATTGGTCCATTATTAACTGCCCGGTATTTTTTTTCGCGTAAAGCAATAGTTTTTGTTACGAATACTACATAAAAATCAAAACTTTAATATTTTTAAGCAACATCAAATTCTCTTAAACCTTAATGCATACCCAGCTTTATTAAACTACTACCAAAGTATCATATTCTGAAATTTGAAGCATATCGAACAAAAATTAAGTCGCATGGAGCTTTTTTCAATCTGTGTCGCATCGAATTTTCCAGTCCGAGATAAATGACGTTAAAGTCTAATTTCACCTACACTTCATGTTCTTCGTATTTAAATACCTCCCGAAAGATATTTTCACGATGACTAAATATTTGACATTAATACCAATGTAAGAATTTATTGAAACTTAGTTTACATGTTTGACACTTAGTTTTACTTAGTTTTTCGACTTTGTTTACATGTTTTACAGCCATTTTAATGGAAAATACGCTCTGTTTACTTTTTTTTTTTAAACGCATATAACTTCGCGATAAAACATCAGATCAACAAGAGGTTATTTTCATACGATTCAGCACACTTCATATATTGTTACTTCCACGGAATAAAAAAATCATATTTTTGACCGATTTGAGCTATTTAGAAGGTCCACGGTCCCCTTAAAAACAATTCACAGATTTAAGACAGCAAAATTGCTGTTCCCCAACGTAATAATAATAATAACAACCATAATAATGGTAATAATAATAATAACAATAATAATAAGAACAACAACAACAATAATAATAATAATAATATTAATAATAATACTAATACTAATAATAATAATAATAATAATAATAATAATAATAATAATAAAAATAATAATAATAATAATAATAATAACAATGATAATAATAGAAATAGTAACAGTTATAAATAATAGAATGAACAAATAAAAAAATAATTCCGCTATGTTAATTACATTTACTTTTAGACATTTACTTTACGATCTGCATGTTTTTCTCTTTAGACTTTTTACATTAATGTGTAAAAAACTTCCATAAAATATAATAAATACTTCAAAACACAAATAGACGTAAAAGTTCCTAAAGCTAGTTAAATATGTTTTGTTTTCAATTAACTATAACAAATCAATTTCTCAAGAAACCTTTTTTATAATTAATGAGTCTTTTTCAGCTAAGTTTCCAAGACTTCGTTTTTATTTAATCTAAAACTTTACAACAAATTATTTTTAAGCACTTAAATATTTCTTAAAAGCAAAATGCTCTTAGGAGCACTTTTAGTCTTCTGTAAATATATTCAGGATCTTATTCTAACGATTTCTACTCATGAATTTATTCGCCATTTTGCAGTGCGCAACGTAAGAGCAAAAACATATCTATATTTGCAACAAATCGTAATGAGATATAAGAAATCTTTTTAAAAACGAATTACAGAAAAAAATACTCATTATTTTCAGATTAACAGATCGAAACTTCTTTAGTTCAGCCAATCTATTCGCAATTTTTTTCTCTTGATCGTTGATTTGTGTAGGATTAATTTTTGCTATTTATGTATGTACTTTTCAAGCATCATTTACATAATAACAATTTGGGATTAAATGATCGATATTTGCAGCATAGAGGAATCACGAAAAGGAAATATGAAACTGACAAAAAATTGCAAAGATAAAAGTTTAATATTTTAATGATTCAATAAAAGTAAAACCAGCATCTACTGAAGATTCAAACCTTTGAGCACTGTTCGTTACTTCTTTTCCGATATTTCGATTGGAGTGCGAAAAATATGTACATTAAATATAAATTAATATTTATTTGTAACTGAAAAATATGTTTGGATTAAGGCATCGAAAATTGGTGATTTTCTAGTGCTTATTATGGAAGTATGCTTTTAGCAAAATGGCTTACCGCATAACGAAAATACTTTATAACTTTTAAAAATCTGATTCTATTTAAATATTGAAATATTAAAGAACAATTAGTAATTCTTCGTAAAAAAATCAGTGTGTCACTTTCTTTAGGCTGAACACACATTTCAGCCCGGTGTGAATAAACATTTTTCGCTTTATGAGGCACCGCTAAATCACTGAAGCTAAAGCATTTAATCCTGTTATGTAGAGTGTCCATTAAAAGAACTACGAGGTTCTGAAGCAAATTTTTGTAATGCAATAAAAAAAGTAGGTTAATGTCATAGCTTGTTCCCGCTTAACATGCAAGACCTCTATTCACACAACCATTAGCCCTAGATGCATACTTCCAAATAGCCAAAATAAGGACAGAGATAAGACATCGAAAGTTTAAAACGGAAACAAAATAAAGAGGAAATGCGAAATATAACACTTTATGTGAACCCTAGGTCCCCAAACTTATGTTTAGAGAAATAATCTCCATTGAAAATTATTTCAAACACAAAAAACTGAAACACTTGCAACCAAAACTTAAGGAGTTCAAAGTTTTAAGGGGCGGTGCAAAAAAAGAGATTGGAACTTACCACTCTTTGAAAAGAATGACAGGTTGTCAATGTAAAAAAAAAAAAAAAATTATAATTTTCATTCTAATTGAGAAATAAATGCACACGTTATGCTGTGATACGTAAAAAAAAAACGAGCTGATGTGTGCATCACATGACTTCCTTTTACTCCAACTTAATGGCATTTTCTCATTATTGGCAGTTTTAATGTGATTCAATAGTTTACTCTCTAAATATCACCAACAGCGGCCAAATTGAAACCAGATTTTTTATAAAAAAAATTTGAAAAAAAATCGCCAAATTTGTCGCTAAGTTGGAGACCAAAAGACTGGCGATATATCGCCAAATGTTCGCCAAATTATAACACCACTTGAGTTCGAATCGAAATTAACAATGATTCCCCCCCCCCCCCAAACGGGCAAAAGACCCCCTTTGGAGCATCCGAATGCAACTAAAAAGGAAGGTGCACAACAAGATCCCACCAGGAGTCGAAGTACCAAATTTCAACTTTCTAGGACATTCCGTTCTTTAGTTATGCGACATACATACACACATACGCACATACATACGTACATACAGACGTCACGAGAAAACTCGTTGTAATTAACGCGGGGATCTTCAAAATGGATATTTCGGGTGTCTGTACGTTCCTAAGCATACATCCACGTGTGGTCGGGTTGAAAAATAAACTCAGCATTCATTCGGGGGTGAGCAAAATGGAAATTAAGACCGATTTTTGAGTGAAATTTTTTTCGCGAATACAATACGTCCTTTTTTGTTAAAGGAAGTAAAAACGCAGTACAAAAGCCCGTATACTTCGGAAAACACACTTCATGCGCACTTATAATTTTAAATCATTATTAGCCGCTATATTTCCCCCCAAAAGTGTTATTGGTTGCTAGTGTAAAGTGGTGTGTAAGTACCAAAACGCTGCGTTTCATATTGCGGTGAATATTAGTAGTACAAATGTAAAACTTTTTGTGTTCGAATTGTTTTTACATGCTTTTGATTTCCCTAAATCCAATGTAGGTGACATGTGTACCATACAAAAATTTAGATTTCGTATTTTACACTATTTTATTTTCGCTTCAAACTTTTCATATCTCAAATCTCTTATTTTAACCATTTTCGCAATTGAAAGTATGCATCTAGGACTAAAGGTTGCCAAAGATAGAGGTCTCTCAGGATAAAACGGTGACACGCTGTAGGTATATGTACTTTTAAATATTTTGTTATGTACAAGATTTAAAATATGAAGTAGAATTCGATGCGTTACCTAATCGTGGCACGGCACACGTCAAATCGTAAAACCAACACCTTCCCCGTCTCGTCTACCATTTTTGGATTGTTATTTTCCACGCAAGTGATTATCCCTTGCCTGAGATGGTTTACATTTCGAGTTTTCTTATCAAAAACAATACAATTGACGTGTACCCATAAATACGTCTTGTAGATTTAAATACCGACTTCTTAGGGGCTAAAAAGTAGGCCCTGACCTTCTAATACACATGTTACCGAAACAAGTATCCAATAAATCCTTTCTATTAATTGTTGAAAGCACAAACTGAAAATGCAGCGCACAAAATTTGATGAGTTACTGATTCCTTCACAATTGAGTGACTTGCCTAATTGAAAACGTTATCTCTATATGATTTTTTGAAACCCCGTAGATATTTTATGGATACCTTGTACTTGTAGACAATGTCTGTGCTAAGACATCTCTGAGACATTACATAGATGCATGGCGGGGGGAGGGAGAAGGCGTTTAGTATAAATTTATTTAAGACATGAACATCAGTTGAAATGAAATTTGAATATCAGAAAAACTTTAGCTAGTTTTTAGATGGGTAAAAATACGTTTCTCAAAGTAAGTTGCACTTGAAATTACTGTTATTTACCTTTGAGTTTAGATCACACACGGTATGAAACATGCAGAAGGCGTAACATTATGAAGCGAATCCTAATGCGCTAACGGACACTGGGAGAAATGATCAAAAAGTCAAAACAAGTTAATTATCATAGAAAATTAAGAGTTTCTACCGGGCCTGATGATTCTACCTATGATGTATTTTTACTAAAATTTTACTAAAATTGCAGAGTTCTCTAAATTATATTGCTACCATAGCTAATAACTTATAATATTAGTGGGTTTATTTATTGATTTAGTATGGAACGTGACATTTCATTTATGCCATTCATCGAACAAAAATTAAGATATATTCAAATTAGATTCAAAAAATCCTGATGATTTCAATAAAAACTATATATTTTGGATCATTCCGAAAAGTAAATAGTTGAAACTTCTGCATAAAAATATTTACTTCCGAACTTCATTTCTCTCTCCTAACTTCTTCTGCACGTAAAAAACTCATGATATAGCATATGACGTGATTTACTGGTGATTGCTCAGAAAGTTCTAATCCAGAGTTTTGTAAATAAGTCTCGAATTTTCGTTTGTGTTTATACATTTTTAGTTTTCGTAAATTAATTTCCTAAAATCTTTCAGAGTTTTGTGTTTTACAGATCGAGTAGAGTGGGTGGTTTCCTTCAGTCAAAAAGTACTACTTTTATTTATTGAAATGGATAGAATGAGCAAATAAAAATTACATGGACCCAGAAAATACTTTGATTTTCTCAACAGTTTTTTTAAATTAATTTTTTAAAATGTCCGATTTTTCAAACAAGGCGTGGTCTTCATGACGTCACAAATGATGCAATTTGGCGCATCTTTCTACTACGTTTCCACGTTATGGATATCAAGCAGCGAATTAAAAGTGCGCTCTACGCTTGCTATCAACCATGTCGTTGCCCAATACACGTGAGTAAAGATGCGAATTAAATATTTTGTTCTGTGAATGGCAACATTGAATGGCAATTCATCATTTGTGATGTCACACGACAGAAGTGTAAGTGTAAACATTGAAAGCGCACCGATTTAAGTATTTTTTTAAAAATATTAAACTTAAATAAATTATTTTAAAAATGGTTAGATCCTATGTTTTTTAAGCATGCTCTTTCAGAAAAAAAATACTTTTAAAATTTTGGAAACGACCCCATTGAGTCAAGGAGAAGCAAAGATAGTGGATTTTTTCAAGTTTCGAGTAAAACGCGTTTTACGTTCCGCTTCTTAGGTAGGCTTTTATTGAACAGTTTTTTCTCAATCATGCTGTATAGCAAGTACCAACCAGGACTATTAGAACTATCTCTTGCTCCAAGACAGAGGAGAGGTTCACCGACCATTTGTACTGGTTATCTCCAAATTTTTAATTTTGGCACTTACATCTCTTTGCTTATTACTGCCTCAATTCATTACATTCAGAATAAGACACACGAGCTCAAAACTTCCTCCTGCTGGTGGTTGAAAATAAAAATTAGTAGTCTTAAAAAGGGTACTGGCATTCAGTGGCGCAGCCTTGGGAGGGGTTTTGGTGTTAAAACCCCCTCCCAGAACACAAGCACATTCATTTCCTCCGTTAAAATCAAGGGAAAAAAGCAGAGTATTTGAGCTTTATTCAGTAAGTTACCGCTCTATAGCCAGGGCTAAAGCAGAAATACATGAAATACACCGAGGACTGCAGTCCTCGGCTGGAATTGACTGAGCTGGCGGTGTATTTTAATGTATTTCTGCCGTATCCCTGGCTATAGGGCAGTAACTTACTGAATATACCTGCCTTGCCTTCAATATACGAGTTGAACCGAACCATTGTTTTCGGTCACTCGTCTGGTCAGTGCTAATTCTGTATTACTACCAGTTTGTTTGGCACTCTAGGCTTCCTTAAGAGGTTTTCCACCTCCAGCTCAGTCACTCCTATGCCGGGCTGATGAGTGCTAATCAGCACGAAACTGCAGTCCTCGTCTGGAATTGACTGAGCCGGCGGTGCATTTCATGAATTTGAGCTTTTCAAGCGGAATAGGTTTCAACAAAATATCTTACTGCTTTTGATTGATCAGGAAACAGCCAGAAAATAAATATTAAAGTTGTATTTCATGATAAATGAAATTCATCACGTCTCCACTGGTATAGGATAGCTAAAATAGTGTCAATAAAGCTCTACAGGGTATCATGGTCCCTCAGCACTTCCATCACTGCACAAATCCTTTTTAGGGACATCTAGAGAGAGGAAGCTTACCGCACCGATTTTCTAAGGCTCTTAACCAATTCTCATCGAAAGATCGAAACCGTTATTAGCTAGCATCTGATATTCATAAAGACATGAATATATTTGAGGAGGAGGATTTAAATGATCTCGCGAAAAACACCCAAAAAATAAATATAAGATTAAAGTAAAACTAATTATAAATATTCTGATTTTTCTCCCACTTTCTTCGTTTCATAGTGATATCAACACGAATTATTAATTGTTTTTTATGCAGTTATTTTGAATGAATAATTACTAATCTGTAGAAATTCTTCGATATTGAATAATTACGTTTTGTAAATGAATGGGAAAGAAAGCAACAATTTTCGATTTTGAAAACCCCTCCCAGAAAAATTTTCTGGCTGCGCCACTGATGCCATTACAAATATATATTAGTACAGAGGTTCAGAAATCTGCCACTGAATAATACCCTGTTAATTATTTGAATCTCTCAGCAGCCAGTGTCGTCCAGAAAAAAATTACATAGTTCCTGCTTTTAAATGTATTAAATTTTAAAGTTAAAAGTTTTTCAATTTGTTCAAAAAATTATATAACGATTACACTATACAAATGCATTTAAAAGTTTCGGATTCTCGATTTGTCCAGAATATTATTTCATGAGTACTTTTCTTTCATGCTTAAAAATGAGAAACACATAATTTTCCCATTAAAGCTCCCAAAAAGCAGTGTACAGTCGACTCCCGCTACAACGCGATCCGACTTAAGCGAAATGGCTATAACGCGATTTTTTCACCAGTAAAGAATTTTAGGATTAACGCGAATTCCTCACCCGCAACGCGAAAATTTTCGGAGGGAAACCGTGGTGTGTAAGTATTGGCTTTGTTATTGGCTACTGTCATTTTCTTTTTGTGAAGAGACCTTCATCCCTTTCGCATCACTGAGAGCGGAAGTTCCCACACCGTACTAGTCTGAACATCGCTTATACAAATATTATTTCATTCATTTTTTTTTTTCATTCTAAATGAGAAAGTTGATGGAAAAAAAATGACACCTAAGAGCGCTGTTTCATCTAAAGTTTGTGAAGATAGAAACAGAGAGATTAATTTTCTGACAATTAAAGAAACGCTAAAGTTTCTCGATGCTAAAGCTTCTATCTTGATAAGCTGAATCTCACTAAAAAATGCATCGAAGGTAGCCCGACAATTAGGTATGAGTGAATCTTCCATACATACAATTAAAAGTCAAGAAAAGGATATCCGTAAAAGTTCACCGAGTAATATCTTAGTAAAATGCAAAAATTTATGAAAATGGAGTGTGAATTAAAAAAAAACCAGGAAGAAAGGTGTTGCCATAGATAGAAACGTTATAAAAGAACTTGTGAAGCGACTGTATTTGAAAATATATTTATTAGAATAACAGTTTCATCACACAGCATAAATTATTATCATCTTCACTTTTTTAAGTTACAAATATCATTACTTTATATACTGTACAGTACAACTATAGTGCATTTGCTTTTTTTACTACATACTGTACGTACCGTATACTGGTTTATTTTATATCTTTCTTTCTCATTGATCATTGATTTTGTTCAGTATTTTATGTTTGAATAAAACGTTTTTTTTTAAACATAAGTAAACATTTAGTTCTTTATGTAAGAAACTGTAATGTATAGGTAAAAGAAATGGTTTTTAACAGTTGAGGGGGTATTTACAAGTGTTTAAAATAATTGGGTACGTTTGTAAAAGATTTTACACGTATCCTTTTCCACAACGCGAAATTTCGACTTACGCGAGGGGTCTTGGAACGCATCCCTCGCGTAAGTCGGGACTCGACTGTATATTAAAAAATGAACTGAATTGTATTGACTTTTGAGATTTATCAAAGAAAAATAGTTAATGAAAAAAGAAGATCTTTAAACCAACAAAGTTTGCATTCAACATATTTTTCGTCTCGGAAGCAAAATCATTTAAAAATTTATGTATTAAGCAAAAAAACAGTTGAAAAAAATATTTTTTTTCAATTTAAGGTCCTCCCCCTTATTTTCTTTTTCTAATTTAAAGGGGAAAAAAACTATCGACATGAAAATATACTTCCTACTTTATTCATATGCATGAAAGATGATAGTTTGACTATCGCTTTATATATCCGTTGAAATAAATGTAGCGTCAAAAATGTGTACTCTAGACATAGTACACGTATCGATTTCCATTTCAAAATTCGATTATTTACATTTTCTCTTATAGAACGAAAGAAAAGTTATTTTCATCGCTGTGAGGGAAAACCGAAATGAAGTTAGAAAAGTAGATGTAAGTTTTACATCTACAGAAAACAAGGAGTTTACTGAAATTGTTTTTATACCACTAGGACAAGTAAATAACTGTATTAAAAATTAAAATTTTAATGTATAGAATGTTGTTATAGAGTGGTAGCTGGAGTGATGTGCTTCCTTTTTTACAAAACTTCTTTTTGAAGTTAACTTCTTTAACTGTAATGAGTGCGTAGTTTGAACATGCAGCGAAAGTGATTCAAAATAATGCTAGGTTGAAGTCTTAATGGGAGGGAATAAAATGGAGGGAACAAGTTCAATCATTGGCTAATTAAAAACCTGACCCCCCAAAACTCCAAGTCACGTGACCAGGGCAGGGGAGGGCAGGCGGGGCTACTGCCCCGGTGCCTCCACAACAAAGGGGCCCCCACAATAAAATTTTTACAAACTATCCTAACTTTCAGAGGTCGAAAATATCGGATATATACATATATATCAAAATGTTCGGATATATATCAAAGTATCCGATATTTTCGGAAACATAATGATCTTTTCGAATCCTGATTAGGGGCCTCCACTCCTTCGTTGTCCCAGGGCTTCCACATTTCCAAATTCGGCCCTGCACGTGACTCAACAACGACGAATGGTTGGTACGTTTTTCGCAAATTTATGCGAAAGAAACACGATTTCTTCCAATGCTTTACTTTAAAATATATCACGTGACTTGGGGTCGTGGTTTCATTAACGAAAGTCATCACTCCCTCCATTTTATCTGTTCTCAGTGTTTGAAGTAGTGTGATACATTTTAGCTGCAAGAATGACTTTTTAATCTATCTAGAGAAAATTAAAATAACCAACTTTTCATGTTGTCATATTAGAAATATATCTCTTTCAAACGAACGAATTTTTTTACTAAATTGTATCTGTGCGCACAATCCCAATCCCGCCCCCCACGTTCCTGAAATAACTTCTATTAGAGTAAGAGGACAATAGTTATTCATTAATTTCAATCTTATTATTCTTTTGCGGCATTGAAAAATACAGAACTTTTGTGATGCTTCTTATGTTTGTGGTCAGTTGTACTATTGTGGTTTTTCCTTTGTTTTATAATCATCACCACTGGAAAAATACAAAAAATTGCTTCATGCATCACTATCAATATTTTTCATTGTTAAAATAGGTAACAGGTAAGAATTAAAGTAAGAAATAACAACGTCAAAAAGCACAAATCGCAGATTGCTGTAGACACGTGTTTCGGCATTAGAAGGAACGCCTTTTTCAATGCAAAGGAAATAAGCTTATGGATGAAAAGACATCCGGCAAAAGTAATCTGCAATTCGCGTTTTGACACTATTTCTTATTTTACTTTTCAGCACAAAGGTATTTTTTTATCTTATATATCTTAGGTAAGAATTAATTCCGTAAAAATGCCAAACGCTTAAAATTATTTAGGACAATAAAATATGGCACAAAATTACCTTTAAGAAGTAAATTACCACTAATGAATAGTATCTTTTTTTTCATAAATTTTCTTTTTATAGCACTTTTTTCAAAAAACTATGGTAATTAAAATATTTTTCTAACTATATGTAACAATAATCTCAAAGATGTATCTGAAGTGAAACGAAAATAACAGAATAATTCTGATCACAAATAAAAAGCAAATGATTACTGTATAAAATCTCCTGGGAAAATTTAGGATTTCGCAATTTAATTGCATTATGTAAAACGCTCAAAAAAATTTCCTGAACATTTTTTAACTGAAAGTTCAGTTTTCTTACAAAATTCAAAAAAAAAAAAAAAAAAAAAAAAACAGCAAATAAATGCAGTATTCAGTTTTTAATAATGTTAAAAAATCAATACATTGCTGAAAAAAGAAATATTTAACGCTCAATCAAAACTAAGCTCCAATTAGAATCTCCAAAATCCTCCATTTAAGAACTACTTTTTTTAAAAGTTAATCTTGCAGTCAGCTAAAAAGAAATGCTTAGTGCTTAACAAAGTTTAAGAGAGAAAAATAAAGTGTTTAACAAATTTATATATATAAAAAAAGAAGTTTCAAATGAGGATTACTTACTAGACCGTATAAACATATGTTTCACAATAGATTGAAAAAAATAAACACACAAGTTCGTAGTTGTGTTTTTATCTTTCATTGATTACACTTTTTTTTGACAATTTTTAACTTAACAGTAGGGAAAAATATAGCATATTCATTTGTTCGCAGCAATAATCTTTGCTAAAACAGCCATCTTTACAATGGCCATTAGAGACAGACGCATTGGGATTTTACATAGAAAATCTATGGATATTTATAGCTACTGAGCTACTTTAGCACTTACAATATTATTTTAAGGAAAAAAGAGCTGATATGTGCATCACATGACTTCCTTTTACTCCAATTTAATGTCACTTCCCCATTACTGGAAATTTTAATGTGATTCAATAGTTTACTCTCTAAATATCACCAACAGTGGCCAAATTAAAACAGATTTTTTTTTAAAAATCGCTAAATTTGCCGCCAATTTGCCCTAAATTTGTCGACAAAACTTGGCGACCAAAAGACTGGCGATATATCACCAAGTGTCCGTCAAATTATAACACCACTTGAGTATCCATCAAAATTAATAATGATTTCCCCCCCCAAAAAAGGGGCAAAAGACCCCTTTAAAAACATCCGAATGCAACGAAAAGGGGAGGTGCACAACTAAACCCCACTAGGAGTCTACGTACCAAATTTCAACTTTCTAGGACATACCGTTCTTGAGTTATGCGACATACATACGCACATACGTACATGCGGACGTCACGAGAAAAGTCATTGTAATTAACTCGGGGAATGTCAAAATGGATATTTCGGGTGTTTATACGTTCTTAGGCACTTATCCGCGTGAGGTCCAGTTGAAAAACAACTCAACATTAATTCGGGGGTGAGCAAAATGGAAATTAAGGCCGAATTTTGAGTGAATTTTTTTCGCGAATACAATACTTCCTTTTTTGTAAAAGGAAGTAAAAAACTTAAATCGTTTCTGTGATGAAATCGGAATAGACTTTTATTCATACATTACTGGACTTAAGTACTACAACTTTGAGAAATGTAATATTTTTCAAGTATGAGACCCCATATTTTTTTGTTCACTACTAAACTGATATCTTCATTTTTAAGTCAAAATGGTTAGTTAATTAAAGGCAAAATATGATTGAGTTATGGAACAGAGGTAATTATTTGATTTCACAAATAATACAATATAAAAAATAAATGTTCGGGTTATCGGAAATTGCTACCCATTTCTGAAATAAATTAAAGATACGTTTTCAAGTAACTCTGAGCAGAAAAATTATAAATGAGTGCAACTTTATCGAAAAACGTTTTGTTTTTGTCCCGCCTCTCGTTTCATTGCAGTCGTCACTCTTTTAGGCATGGAATCCATAAGGTTTTCAGCACATTTTTCATTATTTCATGTTGCCAAACTTCACTTCTGGTTTCATTTATATTTCCTTCCTACATTTGCATAAAAAATATCAGTTTAGTTTCAAAATTTCTATTTTAGTGGCCTATCTTGAATGATAGATTTCTCAAATTTGCATTACTTTTGACCAGTTGTGAGGAGCTTTGTGTAATGTATTATGTTTTACTCTCTAAAAATATCTAATTGTACAACTAATTCATTACCTACTTTGAAAAATAATTTAAAAAAAAATAACCATCAATTTATGTAATATTTGCTATGAAGTCAGTGGCGGATCCAGAAATTTTTGTAAGGAGGGTCAAATCTCAATGACCAGCGCTATAGCTCCTACGTAAAAAGTATCAATTAAGCCTATCCTCCCAAGGGTGATGGAGCCCCCCCCCCCACAAATGAGATCAAAACCTTTTCTTATTGTCCCTTCTCCTCTAATTTTTCCAATGGCGCAGCCGGTGCTATGGATCATATTCTTTCAAAATTTCATCAAAATTCAAATTACGTTTGGCAGACAGGCTCTGAAAAAACGTTTAACTCATTTGAAATGATTGTTATTATGAAAAAGAACAAAAATCTCAAAATAGCAATAGCCCAGTAAATGAGCCCAGTCACTCCTTTGAGATTCGACGCGCTAAGAAGCAATTCCTTACAGAACTAAGAAAAAAAAACTTATTTCTGCTACATTTTCGGATCTAAAAAATCGAAGTAATAGTAATCACATAGTAAAATTCTTGTCACAGGGGGGTCAGCGGACCCTTTGACCCTCCCCTGAATCCGCCCCTGTATGAAGTACATGGTGCATTGAATTTTGTATAAAACCAACAAAATGCCAATTTTCCATTTGTTAAAAAAAATCCGTTGAATAAATTAATAAGATTTTTTTTAAAAATTAAATAAAAAAAAGAAGAAATATTCATTTCAAGCAACTAAAAACAAAACGTTCACATTATACTACGCATTACCTAGTCAAAAAATAGTTACGATAATTATTCTACAGAGTGTGATTATTTATTTTTGGGGGAAATACAAATTTCTTTTAATACTTCACTGTAAAAATAGTGCATCAGCTTTCTCTTTTGATATACTTCTCTCAGGCAGTAAAATAACTGTTCTTACACGAACAAAATACTTAGAATTAAGAATTTTCAGAGAACCTTGTTTTTTTCGGTGTAGGAAGCATGAAATTAATCATTTGTAACTTCCCACAAAATACTCGAACGTCTTAAAAATTGCAGTTTTCTGTACACCCCAGCTGTTTCCACAATTAATTACAACTTCAAAACTAAATTAGAATTCAGAAATAATTAATTGTCTAATAAACTGAATGCTACTTGAGTCCAGCTTATCTTAGATAAAAACTTAATGTGTATTTAATTATGTTATGCAGTTAAAACTATTTTTATAATGCAAAAAGGACTATTTGTGACACGAAATTCGTCTTTGCTGTTTAAGCAATAGATCATTGTTCTTAATTAGAACAACATTAATCTCTTCAAAAAAAAAACTCTTGTTTACAAATTTACATTCTTTAATGCAAATTAATCAACATCTAAAGCAACCGTAATTGCTTCATGTTTCGCAATCTTTAAATATAATAACTTATTATCGATTTATCGTTTACGTATGTAAAAGCAAACTGTTTTTGATTCCCTAGTTTATCAATTGTTTATCAATAAGCAAAGAAAACATGTACTGCAGAAAAATAACGAACTGATGATTTTGATACTTATTACTTTAATCTAAAATCGTATAATACAACTTGTTGCTAAATTCTAATTAAAGAGTCTATTCAAAAAAGCTAGATTCTAAAATATCGTTTCTAAAATATGTTTCATTTGGTAACAAAATTATGAGTCACTGATTTAAATAAAAAAAATTCCATATCACAGTACATTTTTTTTTCAGGGCAAAATTGCAGAAGATGTTTCATTTATAACCGTTTATTGAAGAAAATTACTTTTAAATAAAACTTTTCATTTAAGACAGTTGATTGAAGATTGCGATGCCACATTTGCTCCAAATGTGGCATCGCATTGCAAAATTTCATCGAAACTCTCAAATACAAAGACGCCATGAATAACTATATTTTTGATATAGTACAGCGATTGAATGTAGTTTTTCTTCTGATAATTGCTTACTGAATAAAGAGCTGTTCATCAATAATATAGGTCAGTACGATTACAAATACAAATACAAAAGTTACGACCAGCAACAGGCTCTGAGCCCAGCTAAGCTGGTCCTAGTCAATTTACAATCCCCAGTGAAGATCAGTGACCCTCTTAAAACTATCTACTCCCTTGCCCATTACCACCTCTTCCGGTAAGCTGTTCCAAGGATCCACTACCCTGCTAAAATAATAATTTTTCCTAATATCCATGTTAACTTGAGATTTAAATAGCTTAAAACAATGACCGCTTGTCCTGTTTTCAGTGCTAAACTTTAGCCTCGTAAAATCTTTCATTTGAATAAATTTAAACAACTGAATCATGTCCCCTCGGTCTTTTCTTTGCTCACGACTGCACATTTTTAGCATTCTAATCCTGGAATCGTAGTCTAAATGAGAAAGGCCATTTATTAGCCTTGTTGCCCGCCTTTGAACCATTTTCAATTCATTAATATCTTTATTAAGATAAGGAGACCAAAACTGAACAGCATACACCAAATGAGGTCTTACCAAACTTCTATAAAAGGGCCGAAGAACTTCTTTATATTTGTTTGAAATAGATCTATTGATAAACCCAAGCATCTTATTGGCTTTGTTACTAGCTATACTGCACATGTTGACTAAACTTTAAATTCTGACTTATTAAGACGCCCAGATCAGTAACTTTTTCTGCCTGACTAATCTTGCAAATAATAACTTGTACACTTATTTCCATGCCCTAAATGTAGCACTTGACATTCCCCAATATTAACAGCCATACCCCATTTATCAGCCCACTCCGTAATATGATCTAGATCCTCTTGCATCTGATTTGCTTGTTCTTCATTTTCTACAATCCCCATAACACCTTTCCTGAAACCGTATTGAAAACTAGTCAATAGATTATTAGTCTCTAAAAAATTTACTATCTTAATTTTTATCAATGTTTCAAAAATTTTGCAAACTACCGAAGTTAGACTCTCAGGACTATAATTTCCTGCACTCCCTTTAGACCCTTTTTTGAAGAGCGGTGCAATGTTAGCCAGCTTCCAATCCTCTGGCACTGTCCCCGAGTTATAAGAAGCATTGAAATTATTTACAATTACATCTGCTTATTTTCTCTGCACATTCAACTAAAATTTTTGGATAAATATTATCTGGTCCCGGAGTCTTAGTCTCTTTAATTTTTTCAAATGAAGTAAGACGTCATCTCTGGAAAATACGAAGTCCTACAGCTGTACTACAGCTTGTGTCTAGCTGGTGTCAACTGTTGAGATACAGTTGTCGTTAAAAAACACTCGAAAAAAAGTTATTAATTAAGAACATTAGCAATATCACTATCGTCCTGAATTAAAATTCCGTACTCATCAACCAGTGGCCCTATGTGACTATTTCGAATTTTCCCCGAATTAGCGTGAGCAAAAAACCTCTTAGGATTCCTGTCTAAGTTATCTGCTAGTCTTTGCTCCAACTCTCTTTTCTGAATCCGTACCAAATACTTAAATTAACGCCTTGCCTTACAATTTTGGAGCCTATCTGCACAGTGACCAGTTTTTTTAAACCTATGAAAAGCGGTTTGCTTGCAATTTAGAGCGTCTTTAGTTTCTCTAGAGAACCACATGGGCCATTTTTTGCGTTGACACCCTTTCTCCTAAAAAAAAACATGATCCCCAACCGTTTTCGCTAGATTTTCCTTAAACTCTGCCCACTGAAGATTCACTCGCTATTATCCAACCCAGGAGAGAAAACTGCTTTCAAACTCTGCCTAAGTGCCACAAAATCAGTATTTCTGAAATTGGGCACAAACCTGAAATTCTCTACTTTGTGCTCATCAAATTTAATCCCAAACCTAATACTGCTGTGGTCACTATCTCCAATGTGTTCCCCTACACATAACCCATTAACAGAACCTTCCATGTCACTGAAAACTAGATTCAGAATCACGTCCTGTCGAGTACCCTGAGTTACAATTTGATCTAAGAAACAGTCCCCAATTACTTTCAAAAATTCCTCTTCTCTGCTATGTGATAAAAATTATTCCAATCATTTCCTGGAAAATTAAAATATCCCATTATGATGACTGACCCCTTGCTTGAAATGTCACTAACAATACTAAACATATGTTCATCTTGACCCTGGCTTAAGTAGGGTGGCCTATAAATGTTCCCCAAACGTAATTTATTTCCTTTACACCACAAGCCAGTTGTAAGCAGTCGCCATGCTAAACCGAAAAGCTATTAGCAGTTCTTCAGCTTATATACGCCACGTTACGATGATTTTAAAAATTAGCCAAAGACAGTAAAACATTTGAATTTTGCTCAGACAAAGCAGGTGTCTTATTGGACAGATATATGCAGCTAGACCTTTGTTTTACCTCTTTCAGTTGTCATTGAGATTGCAAACGCCCCCTATAGTTTCTGTTCATTGTGATTTGAAAGGGATTTGGTGGATTGTTCGGCCAATATCCTGTAGTTTCAAGACAGAACGTTCTATTTGCACTTTTGTCTTTCCACTATCACTTACTTAAGGTAAAAAGAGCATACACATAAAAAACGTTTAAGAGTGTGAATTGTAATAATGTCATAAAAGAAAGTATTATTGAATATCGTACGTCAATAAGATGATTATACGAAAACTAAATTAACATTGCAATGGAAATTATCATCTTGAGTACTTAGTATTTTTTACTCTAAAGGTGTTGTTCATATTTCGAAAAAAAAAAAAAAGATATCTGCTGATCTTGTATGAGAAAAAGCTATTTGAAGTTACTTGGAGAGTGTAAATTAAAATTTTATAACTTTTACGTAAATTAAATAAATATTTAAATAACATGTCTTAAAAAATACTTTCAAAATAGTCTGTTCATTGTTATTTTGTTTAAAATGATACTTTTGTAATAAATTGTATTGATTAACAATGCTATTACAGCGCTGTTACTCAACTCTTAAATATTTTAAGAACTAGTTTGTGAAATATTGCTGTCATTAGCAACAAATATCTGCGGATAAAGATATTTTCAAATTTTTCATTTATACAGAGACACAATTCTAAACTTCTTCTGTTAATAGCTTTTTTTCTGGCATGGAAGAGATTAAGAAACTAACTTTCTTAATATTTTTTCTGCACTTGTTTAATTGTACGTGTACTTGTATTTATTTTTTAAATTTTTTAGTGAAAGAGCATTAAGAATAATCTCCTTGTTACAAAAGTTAGCACTTTAATGCCCTTCAGCAAAGACGTAAAAAAATAAATAATCGGAGGGTCGATCAGGATAATAGTACTTTTAATGACTTTTTTCATTCAATTTTTCCTAAAGTGTTTGCTTTATATTGGTAATGGTGTAAACAGATCTAAATCTCTGCCCAAAAAGTATTTGAAAATGGGACAAAAAATGCGAAATAGCATAATAAAGAATAACAGATTAATAAATATCTTCGAAAGCTGTCAAAATATTTTTTTCCACTCGAGATTTCATGTTGTGAAGCAAGTTTCTTGTTTTCATATGCAAATTTTCTTTATACGTTAGAAAACAAGTAAGAGAACTATAGTAGTTAGATTGTTTTTAATTGTCATTTTAATGAGCTGTTTTCCATTTTAAGTATTTTTAATGTGTTTTCTTCTTACTGAGTATCGGTGTAAGCATAGAAAGACATTTGGAGAGCACAGATTTTTTTTTCATTATGTTTGGGTTTTGAACGAAGAAAGAAAAGACCATAAATATGTAATGAAGATTGGAATAAACATTCAAAATCTTCACATGTATGGCCTACAATACAAGAGTAAAACGAACTGATGTGACATCACATGACTTCCTTTTACTCCAATTTAATGTTTTTTTTCCCCATCATTGGCAATTTTAATGTGATTCAATTGTTTACTCTGTAAATATCACCAACAGTGGCCAAATTAAAACAGATTTTTTTAAAAAAATCGCTAAATTTGCCGCCAATTTGCCCTAAATTTGTCGCCAAAACTTGGCGACCAAAAGACTGGCGATATATCACCAAGTGTCCGTCAAATTATAACACCACTTGAGTATCCATCGAAATTAATAATGATTTACCCCCAAAAAGGGGCGAAAGACCCCCTTAGAAACATCAAAATGCAACCAAAATTGAAGGTGCACAACTAGGTCCTACTAGGAGTCTACGTACTAAATTTCAACTTTCTAGGACATACCGCTTTTGAGTTATGCGAGATACATACACACATACACACATACGCACATACATACGTACATACGGACGTCACGAGAAAATTCCTTGTAATTAAGTCGGGGGTCGTCGAAATGGATATTTCGAGTGTCTGTAGGTTCTTAGGCATGTATCCACGTCTGGTCGGGTCGAAAAAAAACTCAACATTCATTCGGGGGTGAGAAAAATGGAAATTAAGGCCGATTTTTGAGTGAAAATTTTTTCGCGTATACAATACTTCCTTTTTTTAAAAGGAAGTAAAAAAAAGGCCTAAACTGCACCGAAAAGGTAGAACACTCGAAAACTAAGGTGTAAAAAACATTAAAATCAGAGCAATAAAAAAAAAATTAATTTGAATTTTGACATCTTGAATTCAAATTATGGTTTTCGCAATCACGAGTGTGTGTGTGTGTATGTAGGCATGTGTGTTTGTGTCCAGGAATGAGTGTATGGGTAGTTGTGTGTATGTGTCTTTGTGTGTGGGGGGGGTATCTGTGGGTGTGTGTATGTGTTTGTGTGTCTGTATGCATGTTTGTGTATGTGCTTGTGTGTGTGTGTGTTTGTGTGTGTGTGTATGTGTAGGTGTCTGTATGTATGCGTGTGTGTGTATGTGTTTGTGTGTATGTGTTTGTGTGTATGTGTTTGTGTGTGTGTGTAGGTGTGTGTGTGTATGCGTGTGTGTGTAGGATATGGACGCAACCTGGAGATGGCTTTCGCTATAGGAGCAGCATCGTGAGGAGCCGGTCGACGGTGATGCTGCAGAGGGTGCTGGCGGGAAAATAAAATCATAGGAACGCCAAAAACAATCAAATGAAAGCAATAAGCAATCGTGATTGCTCAATAAAAGTAGCCTTACCTATTGTAATAAACTAGTGGGCTATCTTTTTGCCATAGGCTATTAGTTTATATGTAAGATACTTTTTTTTAAAAGATGCTTTTTGTTTTGCCCTAAACAGTCGAATGTGAGGAAACATAAAATAGCGGGTTAATGTGAAATAGATAAATACATTAACAGTTTGCAACTCCACCTACTCAACAATATTTTAAATATGTTCTTAAACTTGTAATTAACTCTTGTTAAAAAAAGAAAAAATTGCTCATACGATCGAAGAAAATAATGATACAAGTAGTTTCGAAATTTGATACACATACGAGTGAATTAAACTTTGATGCACACACCTTTATGTCTGCGGATTTTCAAAAATAACTTTTGTAATTTTAAAAATGATAAATATTTTGTAATTAATAGTCCAAGTATTAATTGAGATCTAATGACGCGTAGTGTTACTGCCGTGCTACGCGCAAAGGTCGCATCTGCAGCTGAGTACAAAATGGGACATTGCTGTTTAAAGTTTTGTATCTCCATATATTTGATTCAGATGTAACTTTGAATTTTTTAAAAAATATTTCCCATATGACTATAAAAATGGTATTAAGGTTTAATACTGGGTGATCAATAAGTCAGGATTAATTTGAAACATTAATAAATCACGGAATAATGTAGATTGAGAGGTAAAAATTGACACACATGATTAGAATGACATGGGGTTTTATTAGAATCAAAAATAGTTCAAAAAATGTTCGACAGATGGCGCTGAACAGCAAAACGTCAGTGACTGCGCAAGAAAATCGTGTATAAAAGGGGCTGTCATGAGAGAGAGAGAGAGAGAATCAGTGAGCATTTCCCATAGACTAATAAAATAAGAATAGACTGAGCTATGGTAACCCTTTTGCTGCTCATAAACCAAACCATGTGACTGGTGGATATCCTAGCAACAGCGGGCGTTGATCGTAGCAGACGATCAACGCCAGCGAGAAATAAAATAAATAGAATTGATGGAACACGGAAGAATGATCTTTTACGTAGTCCGATTTGTAAATTTGTTATTCTAAGTTGTAAATATTTTGTTAATATAGTGAGCTTTTCGTTTAGATAGTACTGTGCATTTTCTTTAGTCAATTTCAATAACTCTCTAAGCAATTAAAGATGCAAGCGCCCAAAAAGAATCGGCAAACGGTAAGATTTTTATCTACAACTTCAATTTAAGATACCGATTAGTACATTTTTGCGTTAACGCAAAACGTTTACGCCATTACGTTCACGCCAACGCTGACGTTACGGTAAATCGGCCGAACGGTCTAGACGCTATGCGCGTCACAGAGATCGTGACAGACAGAGATCCGGACAGAGAGAGATCCAGACAGACTTTCAGCATTATAATAAGTAAAGATGAAAAATATCTTTTTAATAATCAAATAGAAAATATTTCATTTATGGTGTAAAGTGAAAACTATCCCCCCCCCTTTTTTTTAAGATACAAATTTACTGTCAAAATAAACACGAAGTTCCTAGTTGTTCACTTTGGAACGGGTAAGTTATCTTTACTAATTCACTTTGCCCCACGTTCCTCCACTCTACGAGCTCCGAATAAACGAAAATATTGAGCATGATTTATAAAAAGACTCTCGCATGGGTTATATAGCCCCCTTTCTTAAGCGAAACAGCTCGTTATCGAACGTGTAAATGGAAGAAAAAACATACGACAAAGGCACTGGAAACTTCTTGCTGGGAATCTGTTCTATATCAGGCATTGTTTTGTAGCTGAACCTCTATTGGGCATCTGATTAGAAAGTCCCTGAATCCCAAATCGAATTGCTGCAGAAAGAAACCCCAGGGGAATGTTGGGGCCCAGAGGAGGATGGGGGCCCGAGGCTGACAGCCCGAGGGCTTGGATAGTAATCGTATTATCTTTCCAAGTCGAACTGCGCTGCTTTGACCTATGAAGAATTAACTTGGATACATGGAAGGGAAAGGAAAGAGCAGCTTCGGTATTAATTCAGAAGGTGATGAGGTTTTGGTTTCCTTCGGTATGTTTTTCATGCAGCAATTCGATTTTTATGGCGCAGCCTAGCGTTATTTATTTCCAGTCTTGAGCACGCTATCAAATCCCATAGTATATTTTATTTACTTTAAAAGAATTTTTGCTTTGTAAAGAGCAACAACGACCATAAATAAATAAACTAACCAATTAATTACATAAAAAATACTGTCTAACCACGGATTGTATGGAAAGGCAAACATTCGGTTTACATGCGGAAATGGAAGCATCTATTAGTTTTTAGGGATGTCACAGATTTTGCAGATGTATGTTAGCCTCTAAATTAAGCAGAGTCTCATTCAAATGAGAGGAACACGCGCATCAAATCTTTATTTGTCCCCTCATTCAGATGGAGTCGCCTTAACTGGATGTTTGCCAATTCCATACAATCTGTGGTCAAACAGTAAAAGTATAATAAAATAAAATAAAAAAATAAAAGTATAATAAAATAAAATAAGCAAACAATTATAAAAATATAACATATAAAGGTTCATATTTGCGTCAAGTGTAGTTTAATCTTTACTAATAATAAAGCTGATATGTCTGGATGTCTGGAGGATGTATGGATGTTTGGATGTCTGGATCTCTGTGACGGCCGATTTTCATGAAATTTGGCACAAAGGTAGTTTTTAGCATGGGGGTGTGCATCTCGAAGCGATTTTTCGAAAATTTAATGTGGTTCTTTTTATATTTCAATTTTAAGAACAAAATTATCATAAGATGGATGAGTAAATTACGAAATTATCATAACGTGGAACCGTAACATGGGTACAATCCAGTTGGCGAGAAAATTCACCATACATTATTTGTAAATATACAGGCGAACCAAAATACCTTTTAATTTTTCGATTACGGGCAAAGCCGTGCGGGTACCACTAGTTCAAAATAGAAAAGAAATAAATAAACAAAGTTTAAGGTAAAATCTGTACCTTAGAGCCAGAAGGGCGTAATTCCAAAAATTGCGATTTTCCGTTTATTAGTGGATTGTATGTAGAAGCCTATTTCGCATTGAGCCATGTGAACGTATTTCTTTTTTTAAAAAAATCCTTATCATTTTTTACCAGGGTTAAAAGAGCGCGCTTTCCATCTTTTGCATGCCACAGAAAAAACGTTTTTCCTCATTCCTGTAAAGTTGCGATTATGTGACTTACGTCCTTCTCGCTCTGAGGTACAGAAATGATTCATTAAACATGATGCATACGTGTTTCGAGTTCCGAGAAACCTTTTCCATCTACCCCATAAATGCTCTACTCTCGGGTAAATACAAAGCTAAGTTTTTCATTCTTCTTATTTTTGGAAGATTAAATTTGGTCTAAATTACACTTTTGAGTGTATTCTACACAATCTCAGTGCTTGATTTAATTTTTGCATGTTTTTTCTTTTAAAATGATTTCGATTATATTTGGAGGATTTAACGGCCGCGCTGTGACCAATGATCACTGGTTGAGTATTGTTGGCGTTAAACTTCTTAAGTTTCAATATTACTGTTTATGTGTTGTACTATTATCTACTTAAATCAACCTCATAGGGAAATAAATAGGATTTTTTTCTATCTACCCCATAGTCTCTATGATAAAAGTAAACACACTGGGGTAAAAGGAAACGTAATTCCATTTGCTAACTAACTGTCATAAAGTCAAACACTACCCAGTTACTCCCAGAGAGT
Source organism: Uloborus diversus (assembly GCF_026930045.1). Taxonomy (NCBI): domain Eukaryota; kingdom Metazoa; phylum Arthropoda; class Arachnida; order Araneae; family Uloboridae; genus Uloborus; species Uloborus diversus. The sequence goes on from NC_072735.1 coordinate 17,088,764, forward strand.
GTAGTCCTGGACACAATGCACTCAGTTTTGCTCCTCAATTCATCCAAAAGAAAGGTTAATATTTTAAAGATGAAATTCTACTAATATTTACAACATAGCCTCTGAGGTAAAAGGAAACATAATGGAGTAAAAGTAAACATAAAAAAAACATTTGCTTAAAATGTGTTAAAGTTTTTAAATGGAAACTGATATATTAGCAGCTTTGTTTAAAAGGTGCCACTAGTTTATCTGTTCATTTATTTCTTTTTTACGCATCAAATTCTTCAGATGAGCGAAACATATTTTATTTCTGGATATCGGAATAAAATATTTAAAAAATATTTTTTAAATAATTTGCGATTTTAGATTATTGTGAGAATATTGTTCACTAGAAAGCCGATACCGGTATACGGGAAAGTAGGCTCGTTTAGATCTGGACGGAACTTCTTGCTAAATTGTCAATTCTACACAGCTAAAGAAAGCGGGGGGGGGGGGGGAGGACATTTGCAGCTTCTAAAATCTCAAACGTTTTACTTCCAACAAAGTATATATTGTGTTAATAAAAAAAAACTCACATTTTTACAGATAATCTTTTGTGCAAATGAATTACATCAAGAGTCATTCCGTTTCAACTCGGGCAGGAAGTGACACGTGACAATGACAGATTTTTTTTTTTTTTGAAAAAACAGAGTAGTTACAGATAAACGACTTACAAAATGTCCCAAAAGAGTTTTGTGAGAAAAAAAAATATTCTTCAGTTTTAGCCTTTTAAAAACTCTGCACAAAATCGGCCATTTTGAAAAAAGAAAAAAACCAGTAAATGCTCTATTTAAAATGGATACTATTTAAAAAACATTTCGAAGCTATTCGAAGAATAATTCTTTTTTTTTTTAGCCTACTTTCCCAGTAAAAGTCAGAAAAAGAAGAAAAAAGCATGAAAGAAGGCTTAATGCATCTTAAAAATATCGTGAAAAACAAAAAAAAGTCAAAAATAAATAAAATAATTAAATAAATATTGAAAAATTAAAAATTGGAAAGTAGGGTTTTGAGATGGGGAAAAATGTCTGTCGGTCTGTCTGTCTGTCGGTCTGTCTGTCTGCCCCCCCCCCCCTAATAACTTTTGAATGAATAGTCCGATTCGAACAAACTTTTTTTTGTTCGAAAGATCTCGGCGAGGACACCTCATTCCCATATTTCACTTTGTGATTTGAACTATTTTTTGTTCAATTTTGAACAGTTCAAAAAAACTTAACATTAGCGCCTACGGGGAAATTCAAAGCAATTCCGAACTGTGAGGCGAATTTGCTTCAAACAAACTTTGTAGGGAAAAGCTTTTGATAAAAAACTTGTATATAAGATATCTTTTTGATTTGAACAATTTTCCGTTCAATTTTGAACTGTTCAAATCCCTTAACATTAGCGCCTACGGGGAAACTGAAAGTCAATGTAGATTCCGTACTTGAAGGCGGATTTTCTTCAAACAAACTTTGTTGGAAATAGCTCTTTTACGACCTACTCCCGACTCCGACTCCGAGAATTTAGGGGGACCTGACACCGACTCTGAATCCTGTTCCCGAAAATTAATCGGACTCCGACTCCCCGACTTCGACTCTGACTTCGTAGCTTTGGCAAACATTTATACACGGAGGACAAATGACTGACTCCGATTCTTGGATATTCGACTCCGACTCTTTTATCCCAAAATGAGATTGACTCCGACTCCGACTCCGCTGCTGTGGTTTTAACTGTGAAATAATTATTGTTGATATGATTTGTTTTTATTTTCACGCTAAAGTTTTAATTTAGGTATTTAGTTTTCGGTGAAAAAACTCGAAAAATATGCGCAGACGATTTTTTTTTTGACAATGAAAATTATTTCTTTAAGTTGACATTTTATTGTTTTTTTTTATTTTGGTAAGTGCATTAATTCGTTTAAAAAATTATTTTCGGCAACAGGGGAAAAAGAAACGATTTTTTTTTATATGATGTATTTATTTTAATGAACTTATTATTATTTTTTCGTTTTGAAAGCTGTTAAAAAAATTTTTTAATGGAAAGAAGTGTATTAGCTGCTTTGTTTAAAAGGTGCTGCTATTTTATTTGTTCGTTTTTTTGAAGAAAAGTAAGGAATATTTTATTCCTAGAAATCAGCTTAAAATATTAAAAAATATATGTTTGAAAAAATTTGCGATTTTAGCTATTTTTGAGAATATTGATCAGGTACTAGAAAGTAGTATGGGTATACGGGAAAGTAGGCTCGTGTAGTTCTAGACGGAACTTCTTGTTTACAAGCAAAAGATGACCCTTAGTGGGCGGGCATACAAACTGCGTCACTTGAAAAAACTCACATTTTAAAGAGTTTCTAGAGAAATAAGACTAACATTGCTTTGTCACATGAAAAAGTATGCTTCAGCTGAAATTTTTCAATGAAAATTAAATTTCTCATGCACTAAGGGGACCAGCAACAAATTGAAGAAACAAAAAAGTCTTTCGATTACCCTTCATCGTAAATAGCTGGGAATACGCTGCAGATTTAAACATTAGATTACTTATAGGGTAGACCGACCAGTGAATGAACAGTTAAGCACTATTTCATTTTTTAAAAATCCTAGTAATTTTAAATTCTATACTATACAGATTGTGATAGCAAAAACATATTAATTGATCTATGTAAATATCTCTAAAAAATCGCGGGAACATAAATGGTTCCGCTTCCGACCTTTTTAGGTGTTTAAAGAAAAAATGGCACAAAGACCCAGTGAATGAACACCTCGAACCAGGAAATGAACACAAATTGGTCCAGTGAATGAACATGATAAATTTTGATTCAAAAAGAAACTAAGTTTCTTTGAGATCTATCTATCTATCTATCTACCTATCTATATACTACTATATCTATTTATCTATCTATCTATCTATTTAGATAACTATCTATCTATCTATCCATCTACTTATCTATCTATATATCTATTTATTTATATATCGTATCTATCTATCTATCTATCTACTTATCTATTTTTCTGTCTATCTATCTATATATATTTATATATATATATTTATCTATCTATCTATCTATCAACTTATCTATCGATCTATTTATCTACTTATCTATCTATATACTTATCTATCGATATATCTATCTACTTATTTATCTACTTATCTATCTATCTATCTATATACTTATCTATCGATCTATCTATCTACTTATCTATCTATCTATCTATCTATATAACTACTATATCTATTTATCTATCTATCTATCTTTTTATATAACTATCTATATCTATATATCTATCTATCTATTTATATATCATATCTAGCTAGCTCTATATATCTATCTATATATATTTATCTAGCTATCTATCTATCTACTTATCTATCTATCTATATACTTATCTATCGATCTATTTATCTACTTATCTATATATCTATCTATCTATATACTTATATATCGATCTATCTATCTATCTATCTACTTATCTATTTTTCTATCTATCTATCTACTTATCTATCTATCTATCTATATATATACTTATCTATCGATCTATCTCTCTACTTATCTATTTATCTATCTATATACTTATCTATCTATATGTCCACTAATCTATATACTTATATACTTATCTAACTACTTATCGATCGATTTAACTACTTATCTCTCTACTTATCTACTTATCTACTTATCTATATACTTATCTATCTGTCTATCTACCTAACTATATACCTATTTATCTGTCTGTGCATCTAAATATCTACCAATCTATTACCGTTCCTCCTAATCAATCTATTTATCTATCTATCTACCTGCTTTTTTACCTGTCTATCTACCTAGCTATCTATCTCTATATTAGTCTCTCTATCTACCTATCTATCTGTTAACCACTACCTATCTATTTATCTATCAATAAATCTATCGATCTATCTATCTACCTACCTATTCTATCTTTATATTTATCTACCTATATATCTATTTACCTATTATTTTTTATATATCTATCTCTTTATCTTCCTCTATCTATTTATCTATCTATATACAAACATACATACATATCTACCTATCTATTCTCTCTCTTTGTATATATATTTCTATTTCTCTATCTCTCTATCTATCAAGAGAGATAAAGATATAGAAAGATAGATGTAGGTAGGTAGGTTAATATACAGATAGAGATATAGATAGACAAAATATAAAACTCAGTAAAAAGTGCATTGTTTACAAAGACAAAAATAAAGAAATTACAAAATATATAATGAAATCTTTACTAATAATAAAGCTGAAAGTCTCTCTGTCAGGATCTCAGTGACGCGCATGTATGTAGGCATGTGTGTTTGTGTCCAGGAATGAGTGTATGGGTAGTTGTGTGCATGTGTCTTTGTGTGTGTGGGGGGGGGGGGGGTATCTGTGGGTGTGTGTATGTGCTTGTGTTTCTGTATGCATGTGTGTGTATGTGCTTGTGTGTGTGTGTTTGTGTGTGTGTGTATGTGTAGGTGTCTGTATGTATGCGTGTGTGTGTATGTGTTTGTGTGTATGTGTTTGTGTGTGTGTGTAGGTGTGTGTGTGTATGCGTGTGTGTGTAGGATATGGACGCAACCTGGAGATGGCTTTCGCTATAGGAGCAGCATCGTGAGGAGCCGGTCGACGGTGATGCTGCAGAGGGTGCTGGCGGGAAAATAAAATCATAGGAACGCCAAAAACAATCAAATGAAAGCAATAAGCAATCGTGATTGCTCAATAAAAGTAGCCTTACCTATTGTAATAAACTAGTGGGCTATCTTTTTGATATAGTCTATTAGTTTATATGTAAGATACTTTTTTTAAAAAGATGCTTTTTGTTTTGCCCTAAACAGTCGAATGTGAGGAAACATAAAATAGCGGGCTAATGTGAAATAGATAAATACATTAACAGTTTGCAACTCCACCTACTCAACAATATTTTAAATATGTTCTTAAACATGTAATTAACTCTTGTTAAAAAAAAAATTGCTCATACGATCGAAGAAAATAGTGATACAAGTAGTTTCGAAATTTGATACACATACGAGTGAATTAAACTTTGATGCACACACCTTTATATCTGCGGATTTTCAAAAATAATTTTTGTAATTTTAAAAATGATAAATATTTTGTAATTAATAGTCCAAGTATTAATTGAGATCTAATGACGCTTAGTGTTACTGCCGTGCTACGCGCAAAGGTCGTATCTGCAGCTGAGTACAAAATGAGACATTGCTGTTTAAAGTTTTGTATCTCCATATATTTGATTCAGATGTAACTTTGAATTTTTTAAAAAATATTTCCCATATGACTATAAAAATGGTATTAAGGTGAAATACTGGGTGATCAATAAGTCAGTATTAATTTGAAACATTAATATATAGATTGAGAGGTAAAAATTGACACACATGATTGGAATGACATGGGGTTTTATTAGAAACAAAAATAGTTCAAAAAGTGTTCGACAGATGGCGCTGAACAACAAAACGTCAGTGACTGCGCATGAAAATCGTGTATAAAAGGGGCTGTCATGAGAGAGAGAGAGAATCAGTGAGCTTTTCCCATAGACTATTAAAATAAGAATAGACTGAGCTATGGTAACCCTTTTGCTGCTCATAAACCAAACCATGTGACTGGTGGATATCCTAGCAACAGCGGGCGTTGATCGTAGCAGACGATCAACGCCACCGAGAAATAAAATAAATAGAATTGATGGAACACGGAAGAATGATCTTTTACGTAGTCCGATTTGTAAATTTGTTATTCTAAGTTGTAAATATTTTGTTAATATAGTGAGCTTTTCGTTTAGATAGTACTGTGCATTTTCTTTAGTCAATTTCAATAACTCTCTAAGCAATTAAAGATGCAAGCGCCCAAAAAGAATCGGCAAACGGTAAGATTTTTATCTACAACTTCAATTTAAGATACCGATTAGTACATTTTTGCGTTAACGCAAAACGTTTACGCCATTACGTTCACGCCAACGCTGACGTTACGGTAAATCGGCCGAACGGTCTAGACGCTATGCGCGTCACAGAGATCGTGACAGACAGAGATCCGGACAGAGAGAGATCCAGACAGACTTTCAGCTTTATAATAAGTAAAGATGAAAAATATCTTTTTAATAATCAAATAGAAAATATTTCATTTATGGTGTAAAGTGAAAACTACCCCCCCCCCCTATTTTTTTAAGATACAAATTTACTGCAAAATAAACACGAAGTTCCTAGTTGTTCACTTTGGAAAAGGTAAGTTATCTTTACTAGTTCACTTTGCCCCACGTTTCTCCACTCTACGAGCGCCGAAAAAACGAAAATATTGAGCATGATTTATGAAAAGACTCTCGCAAGGTTTATATAGCCCCCTTTCTTAAGCGAAACAGCTCGTTATCGAACGTGTAAATGGAAGAAAGAACATACGACAAAGGCACTGGAAACTTCTTGCTGGAATCTGTTCTATCTCAGGCATTGTTTTGTAGCTGAACCTCTATTGGGCATCTGATTAGAACGTCCCTGAATCCCAAATCGAATTGCAGCAGAAAGAAACCCCGGGGGAATGTTGGGGCCCAGAGGAGGATGGGGGCCCGAGGCTGACAGCCCGAGGGCTTGGATAGTAATCGTATTATCTTTCCAAGTCGAACTGCGCTGCTTTGACCTATGAAGAATTAAGTTGGATACATGGAAGGAAAGAAAAGAGCAGCTTCGGTATTAATTCAGAAGGTGATGAGGTTTTGGTTTCCTTCGGTATGTTTTTCATGCAGCAATTCGATTTTTATGGCGCAGTCTAGCGTTATTTATTTCCAGTCTTGACCACGATATCAAATCCCATAGTATATTTTATTTGCTTTGAAAGAATTTTTGCAACAACGACCATAAATAAATAAACTAACCAATTAATTACATAAAAAATAAAAGTATAATAAAATAAAATAAGCGAACAATTATAAAAATATAATATAAAGGGTGTCCCAAAATTAACGCAAGATTTGAATTTGCCGCCATTTTTGCAATAAATTGTGGGTAATCATGAAAAAAGAACAACTTGGCAGCTGAGGGTCTAGGGTTATTACAAATGGAGCGTTTTCGATTCTATAATGCGTTTTCATTATCGAACAATTATTTGAAAAATAATGAAAGTTTGGGCGGGTCAAGCAGTTTACTGTTATTGGCGCTCGATATCCAAATTAGGTAATGCGCGGGTGGTTGTGGGATTGTTGACATAGACGTTTGACTTCATATAACCCCATAGGAAGAAGTCTAATGATGTAAAATCACACGATCTAGGGTACAATTCGTATCACCGAAACGAGAGAGTACACGAACAGGAAATTGTTTATGCAGTGATTGAATTGTTTCGCTGGCTGTATAATAGCATAACACTCCATTTTTACTAACCCTAAACTCCCAGCTGTCAAATTGTTCTTTTTCCGTGGCTGCCAACAATTTACAGCAAAAATTGTGGCAAATTCAAATCTTGCGTTAATTTTGGGACACTCTTTATAAAGGTTCATATTTGCGTCAAGTGTAGTTTAATCTTTACTAATAATAAAGCTGATCTGTCTGGATGTCTGGAGGATGTCTGGATGTTTGGATGTCTGGATCTCTGTGAAGGCCGATTTTCATGAAATTTGGCACAAAGGTAGTTTTTAGCATGGGGGTGTGCATCTCGAAGCGATTTTTCGAAAATTTGATGTGGTTCTTTTTATATTTCAATTTTAAGAACATAATTATCATAAGATGGATGAGTAAATTATGAAATTATCGTAACGTGGAACCGTAACATGGGTACAATCCAGTTGGCGAGAAAATTCACCATACATTATTTGTAAATATACAGGCGAACCAAAAGACCTTTTAATTTTTCGATTACGGGCAAAGCCGTGCGGGTACCACTAGTTCAAAATAGAAAAGAAAGAATTAAACAAAGTTTAAGGTAAAATCTGTACCTTAGAGCCACAGGGGCGTAATTCTAAAAATTGCGATTTTCCGTTTATTAGTGGATTGTATGTAGAAGCCTATTTCGCATTGAGCCATGTGAACGTAATTCTTTTTTAAAAAATCCTTATCATTTTTTACCAGGGTTAAAAGAGCGCGCTTTCCATCTTTTGCATGCCACAGAAAAAACGTTTTTCCTCATTCCTGTAAAGTTGCGATTATGTGACTTACGTCCTTCTCGCTCTGAGGTACAGAAATGATTCATTAAACATGATGCATACGTGTTTCGAGTTCCGAGAAACCTTTTCCATCTACCCCATAAATGCTCTACTCTCGGGTAAATACACAGCTAAGTTTTTCATTCTTCTTATTTTTGGAAGATTAAATTTGATCTAAATTACACTTCTGAGTGTATTCTACACAATCTCAGTGCTTGATTTAATTTTTGCATGATTTATCTTTTAAAATGATTTCGATTATATTTGGAGGATTTAACGGCCGCGCTGTGACCAATGAGTCACTGGTTGAGTACTGTTGGCGTAAAACTTCTTAAGTTTCAATATTACTGTTTATGTGTTGTACTATTATATACTTAAATCAACCTCATAGGGAAATAAATAGGATTTTTTTCTATCTACCCCATAGTCTCTATGATAAAAGTAAACACACTGGGGTAAAAGGAAACGTAATTCCATTTGCTAACTAACTGTCATAAAGTCAAACACTACCCAGTTACTCCCAGAGAGTGTAGTCCTGGACACAATGCACTCAGTTTTGCTCCTCAATTCATCCAAAAGAAAGGTTAATATTTTAAAGATGAAATTCTACTAATATTTACAACATAGCCTCTGAGGTAAAAGGAAACATAATGGAGTAAAAGTAAACATAAAAAAAACATTTGCTTAAAATGTGTTAAAGTTTTTAAATGGAAACTGATATATTAGCAGCTTTGTTTAAAAGGTGCCACTAGTTTATCTGTTCATTTATTTCTTTTTTACGCATCAAATTCTTCAGATGAGCGAAACATATTTTATTTCTGGATATCGGAATAAAATATTTAAAAAATATTTTTTAAATAATTTGCGATTTTAGATTATTGTGAGAATATTGTTCACTAGAAAGCCGATATCGGTATACGGGAAAGTAGGCTCGTTTAGATCTGGACGGAACTTCTTGCTAAATTGTCAATTCTACACAGCTAAAGAAAGCGGGGGGGGGGGGGACATTTGCAGCTTCTAAAATCTCAAACGTTTTACTTCCAACAAAGTATATATTGTGTTAATAAAAAAAACCCCACATTTTTACAGATAATCTTTTGTGCAAATGAATTACATCAAGAGTCCTTCCGTTTCAACTCGGGCAGGAAGTGACACGTGACAATGACAGATTTTTTTTTTTTTTTTTTGAAAAAACAGAGTAGTTACAGATAAACGACTTACAAAATGTCCCAAAACAGTTTTGTGAGAAAAAAAATATTCTTCAGTTTTAGCCTTTTAAAACTCTGCACAAAATCGGCCATTTTGAAAAAAGAAAAAAACCAGTTAATGCTCTATTTAAAATGGATACTATTTAAAAAACATTTCGAAGCTATTCAAAGAATAATTCTTTTTTTTTTTTTTACAAGCAAAAGATGACCCTTAGTGGGCGGGCATACAAACTGCGTCACTTGAAAAAACTCACATTTTAAAGAGTTTCTAGAGAAATAAGACTAACATTGCTTTGTCACATGAAAAAGTATGCTTCAGCTGAAATTTTTCAATGAAAATTAAATTTCTCATGCACTAAGGGGACCAGCAACAAATTGAAGAAACAAAAAAGTCTTTTGATTACCCTTCATCGTAAATAGCTGGGAATACGCTGCAGATTTAAACATTAGATTACTTATAGGGTAGACCGACCAGTGAATGAACAGTTAAGCACTATTTCATTTTTTAAAAATCCTAGTAATTTTAAATTCTATACTATACAGATTGTGATAGCAAAAACATATTAATTGATCTATGTAAATATCTCTAAAAAATCGCGGGAACATAAATGGTTCCGCTTCCGACCTTTTAGGTGTTTAAGGAAAAAATGGCACAAAGACCCAGTGAATGAACACCTCGAACCAGGAAATGAACACAAATTGGTCCAGTGAATGAACATGATAAATTTTGATTCAAAAAGAAACTAAGTCTCTTTGAGATCTATCTATCTATCTATCTACCTATCTATATACTACTATATCTATTTATCTATCTATCTATCTATTTAGATAACTATCTATCTATCTATCCATCTACTTATCTATCTATATATCTATCTATTTATATATCGTATCTATCTATCTCTATGTCTATTTACCTATTTATCAATGTACTTATCTATTTTTCTATCTATCTATCTACTTATCTATTTTTCTGTCCATCTATCTATATATATTTATCTATATATATTTATCTATCTATCTATCTATCAACTTATCTATCGATCTATCTATCTACTTATCTATCTATCTATCTATCTATAAAACTACTATATCTATTTATCTATCTATCTATCTATTTATATAACTATCTATATCTATATATCTATCTATCTATTTATATATCATATCTAGCTAGCTCTATATATTTATCTATATATATTTATATAGCTATCTATCTATCTACTTATCTATCTATATACTTATATATCGATCTATCTATCTACCTATCTACTTATCTATCTATCTATATACTTATCTATCTATATGTCCACTAATCTATATACTTATATACTTATCTATATACTTATCTATCTGTCTATCTACCTAACTATCTACCTATTTATCTGTCTGTGCATCTAAATATCTACCAATCTATTACCGTTCCTCCTAATCAATCTATTTATCTATCTATCTACCTGCTTTTTTACCTGTCTATCTACCTAGCTATCTATCTCTATATTAGTCTCTCTATCTACCTATCTATCTGTTAACCACTACCTATCTATTTATCTATCAATAAATCTATCGATCTATCTATCTACCTACCTATTCTATCTTTATATTTATCTACCTATATATCTATTTACCTATTATTTTTTATATATCTATCTCTTTATCTTCCTCTATCTATTTATCTATCTATATACAAACATACATACATATCTACCTATCTATTCTCTCTCTTTGTATATATATTTCTATTTCTCTATCTCTCTATCTATCTGTCTATCTATCAAGAGATATAAAGATATAGAAAGATAGATGTAGGTAGGTAGGTTAATATACAGATAGAGATATAGATAGACAAAATATAAAACTCAGTAAAAAGTGCATTGTTTACAAAGACAAAAATAAAGAAATTACAAAATATATAATGAAATCTTTACTAATAATAAAGCTGAAAGTCTCTCTGTCAGGATCTCAGTGACGCGCATAGCGCCTAGACCGTTCGGCCGATTTTCATGAAATTTGGCACAAAGTTAGTTTGTAGCACGGGGGTTTGCACCTCGAATATTCCAATTTTAAGAACAAAAATATCATAAGATGGACGAGTAAATTACGAAGTTATCATAACGTGGAACCGTAACTTGAGTATAAGCCAATTGGCGATAAAATTTACCATACATTATTTGTAAATATACAGGCGAACCAAAATACCTTTTAATTTTTCTATTACGGGCAAAGCCGTGCGGGTAACACTAGTACATAAATAAATAATCATATAAAACTATATGCATTACAAATAAGTAAGACAATTAAAATATCTCAAAGAAACTTCAAATTTCTTTTTAAATCAAAAGAAATTTTGCCATTGTTCATTCACTGGATTTTCGCAATTTTTCGAACCCAGTGACTGAACACCCCTCTACCTGAAAATCTACGCATTCTGCATTGACTGAAACAATTTAAATCCATAGCCTAAATATGTATACTTAATTTTTCTTTCGTAAAGTTAAAAAATAAAATTTATTAATAAAAATAATATTCATCAAAATAATTGCTTGCGCGAAACCAGCCTTATTATTTTAAAAGAGAAAAACAACGATTCACGGCAGTAAAACTTTCAAATTTTTTTCAGGAAAAAAATACGTATCCAAAGTAACCAATCAGGTGTCAGATAACTTAGAATATCTATAAAGAACACTTTTGTAGTGAATTTATTTAGAAAAAAAATTTTGGAAGCTTATTTAAAAAAAAAAAATGACGCGCTGTTCATTCACTGGGTGGTGTTCACTCACTGGTCGGTCTACCCTAGTGTAGGGTAGACCGGGGCACGTTTACGGAGTTCCCTTTTTTAAAAAACGGATTATAACTGGAGAGCCAACAGTCATAACAAATTAATGCTGCTCCCTAGCAAATATTCTCACAAGTTTTTGAGCATCAGTCGAGCTTCGGTCTAGCATGCAGAAATAATAATCTGTTTTCTACCAAGTTGAGTAAAGTTTGGGTTGAACGTTTTGAAGCTTATTGTGAATAATTAATACTTAGTTAAAAAAGAACAAATGTATCAAAATAAGCAGAATTTTATCCTTTTTTGAGAAATGTACTTGTATGAACTGAAATGATATTAAAATTTTTTGCACGTTAAAAATAAATCCAAACTTGGCGACGGGGCAAGTTTTACGTGTTGACGTTGGAGCACCTTCAAGCACGTTCTTACAGTATCTAACTTCTAAACGTGCCCTGACTCTTTTTTCACTCCGAACTTTCTCAAACCTTTTTAATATTTTCAGGCTATTTAGTTTTGAAAATCACCATTTATTATTAAACTAAGTTACAAATTTGTATCTTATAGCTTATAATCATATGGTGTTGTCTTCATGCCCGTTCAGCTTTTACTTTATACACTACTCAGTATGTAATAAATTTGCCCTATTTTAACGATGGTATGACATTATGTTCAAAACACTAACAAAACCACGTTAGGTGTCAAAATTAATATGCGTAAACGTGCCCCTTGTCCGGGGCAAGTTTACGCAACCGACTTGGACTCAAAAATATTTTTTTAACGGTTAAAAGCACAAATTGAGCAACAACTGAATTTGCAACAATTTTGACTCCATTAACTGCTTCATAAAACAGCAATGTCTAAAATTTCTTAAGTTAAAACATAAAAATGAGAAAATTCGTTGGAAAAAATCCGCGTAAACGTGCCCCGGTCTTCCCTACAATAATTTTCTAGATTTTTGTTAAAATATCACTTTCTTTCACGAAGATAGAAGCATTTCTTTCAACAATATCAATTTTGTCCGCATGGTTCGCATAATATGCAGAATTTTCTGTCTTGGCTTACCAAATTTTCAAAAAACTTGACAGTGTAGAAGATAATCATTATACTAAAATTTAAAATAAAATTTTGAAAATTTGAAGAAATATGATTTTTTGAAAGATAACAAACCAGGGAGAACTCGCATCGGGCCTATCAGGCCCGGCCATTACAAAACTACGCTGCCAAAAATCACTCCTTCAACGGAAATGAATGAGGTCCACAGTAGCTGCGTTCGAGGTGACCTACATACTGACTACATGCTTTTCAGGAATGTACATTCCCACTTTTCCACAGAAAATTCCGGTTTGGGCCTCAGAGGCCCAGAGCGAGCGCTCACGCTTTTCATTTCAGATTGTGAATGTAAAGGAAAAGGTTGTGAAATGCATCGCTATTTAAGCTACAAAGATGAAATGAAGAGGTTGCAGACCTTGTTGGTTGAGGTTTCAACTGATGAGAACTCCCTTAATGAAGATGATGAAGAAGAAGTTGACATAGAACAGTAAAGCGATCATCAGTAATGCTCAGAAGAAGATTTAGATTTATGTATCATAAAACTTTCTTAAACTTTACTTTTTAAAACTTATTATAGAGGCTGTTTATCAATTTATAATTCAGTGTTGAAAGCACATTTTTTTTTCTATTTTGCAAACTTTATTTACTGAAATAACCACTCCGGGCCTACGGAGCCCCCCGCGAGCGCTCGTGTGACGAAAAGTACCGCGAGCTCTCCCGGGTTAATAACTTTCAAAATTTCATAGCCAAATAGATTTGGCATCCTATAAAAACATTTCAGTTAGATATCATAATAATGGAAAAAAGATATCGGCGACCAAATGAGGTGCATTTCAATTTTCTGTGAATCTGTCAGAAGTGAAAAGAATATATAATCGGTAAAAATGCAGTCCCCCCTCCCCCATTTTTCCCCTTTATCTATAAATCCAACTAAATGTTCAAAAACTATGTATAGTTGATATCTAAGTCAATATTTATATTCAAAATAATAATAACAATAATAATAATAAATTGGTTAAACAGTTGTGTAACAGTGCCAATTTTTAATAGAGTGTTTTGCTGATTTTTTTCTCAAAATGGTCAGTTTTGTGCAGAAATTAAATAGGCAGTAACTTGTGAAGAAAAAAATCTTGTAAAATCCCTTAATGACATTTTATCAGTCTATTAACTAACTACTGTAGTTTTTCCAAAAAAAAAAAAAAAATCAGTGAGCGTGATGTGACACTTTTCAGAGCTGAATGCCTGATTTAGAATGGAACGAACCTAAACTCAATTCTGCTGTCAGAAATGCTGTCACAAAAGTACTACTTTTAGTTGCCTTATATTATATTATTTAAACTTGAAAATGTTTCTCAGTGGTTTTTTTGCTAAATACTTTACTGGAAAACTATTATAATACAACTATTAAAATCAGACGGAAAACATTACAAACTGTAGTCGATTGGGTTGGGTGGCGTGGTGGTAAGACGTCGGCCTTCTGCTCTGGAATCCCGGGTTCTTACCCGAGGTGGCCAGATTTTCGAGATGCAGAAAATCGTGAACGCCCATTCCGCATGATTATGCGACATGCAAAAGATCCCTTGGGTATTCGTTTGGCTTTGGATTCCCAAGGTAAAATTAAACCCCCAGTGCAGGTTCGCATCAAAAAAAAGCCAAGGTACCTCCATCTGGTGGACACTGGGCGTCAAAATTATCCATGCCATTGACATCCACGCCTTAAAGGTGGCCCATGAAAAACTGGATGGCGTATCGTGAGATAGTACTAATTCTGCTAATAGCCTAAAACAGCCACATCAGAAAGAAAGAAAGAATACATTGTAAACTAAAAGAAACTAGTATGTTGTGGCCATCACGATTCTTTTATATCTTTCTTATAATTCTAATCCCTCCTCATGCTTGACGAGAAAGCAATATTCCCAACAAAAACAAAATTACACATGCAAAAACTTGATGATCATCCCAATGTCTGAACTATCGCAAAATGAAATTGAAAGTTATTTTAAAAGCTTTGCATGAATTAATTACAAATGTTTTATTTGTTAACAAACATAAGATGGCAACAGTTAAAAAATTTAAATCATTGAGATAATATTCCCGATCTTTTGCATTCAATTAAAATCACAAGATATACGCAGACGACAGTCTATTACGACTTATCTTTCTTAATCTTGCATTAATAAAGCTATTTTCATTCGCTTGAAAAAAAAAAAAAAGAAAGAAAAAAAGAAATTGAAAATGAAAATCAGCACCTCTTGGAGCGATTGGCGCCAAAAAAACCAACGCCCGTTTATATATGAATTCACATTTATTCCAAATTTCATCCAGAACGTAGTATTACTTCTTGAGATATGATACTCACAATGGAAAAAAAGAACGTTCGATCGCGCCACCCCTTTTCAGCTGTTGACACCAAAATAGAATCAGCTCTTATATCCTCTAAGGGCTACTTGTCGATTAATTTTTGTTTGATTCCGTTCATTATTTCTTGAGATACAGGAATCACAATTGACGACAAAAAAAAAAAAAAAAAAAAACATTCTATAGCTGAACCCCCGTTTGAGCTATTGACACCAAAATTTAATCAACACCTGTACCTGTTAGGGGTAACATATGGACCAAATTTTGTTTGATTCCGCAAGTTACTTCCTTTAAAATAGCAGGCACGCATAACTCAAAAGAAAAAGGCCCATTGCTCCACCCCCTTTGGAGGAATTCGCGCCAAAAGCCAATGGGCACAAGTTCACATAGGGGGAACATATGTGTACCAAATTTCGTTCGATTTCATGCGGTAGTTTTTGCTGTTGAGCGGCCACAAAAAACTGGTGTGACACACAGACAGACAGACATTTTCCAAAAATGATCGAAATGGATTCAGCATACCTCAAAACGTTCGAATCCGTCAAAATTCAAAATTCGAAAATTTGCACGAATCCAATACTTTTTTCTATATATTGGATATAAAAGAAAGTAAAAATGGTATAATCGTGCAAAACCAAAGCTAAACTAAAGGAATGGGACAAAAGAAAAATATTTCGTCCAAGCGGCATTCGAGCAAATCAAAAAAGGGTCCTCTTGCGACACCCCAGCTGTGCGTCGCAGAGAACTGCATTGAAGAGCTACGTGGTTAACTTAAAAAATATTTTAACGGCACTGCTTCTTCAGATAGTTCAGAAAACTCTTAAAAAAATTTCATTTACGACACTTTTGCGGGAAATGGAATTGGGAAGAATGTACCTTATAGTCTTAAAAGCATGCTTTTTCAGATTAATTCTTGTACTTGAACATTTTCAGCAATCCTTTTATTAACACAGTTATTCCGTGCATCTTAGTTTGATGAAGTTAACTTCCAAACTTTAAAGAAACTAATTAAAGACACAATGAAATGCCCAAGTTTCGATTTCCCATGAAAATAAGATGAACTCTTCAACAAGACAAAAAACCACATTCAATGAAATTAATGCTAATATTTAAGCACTAATGTTCTTTTGATACCTTTTTTATTTTCAGATACTTTCGAACACATTTTTGCAAGATCAGACAAAGTAAAGACTTTGGGCAGAAACGAAAAATTCTCTCCCTCCTTGAGCACCCCTCGTCTAAGGCGAGGGACTGGTTAATTAACATAATCCATAAAAGTTTTCTTTCAAAATCAAATTCTTCTTGTTTGAAAAGGAAAGTTTTAATCCTTGCTTATCAAAGAGAATTGATATGCATGGAAGAAATTCTTTTAAATTTCATTTTTTTACTGCGATTCATCCAAGGTAACAATTATTAAATAAAGGCTTAGTATTTTCCATTTGGAACAATAAAAGCTTTCCAATTGAAAGGACTATAACAGCAAAAATCGAATCAATCCTTTATACCTTTCGGTTTTTCGAAACGAAAAACTAAATAGAAGGAAGTAATTAGCACTTTTACTGGAAAATTCTTTTAATGATGCCCTTCAGTTGGATACTAAATGTGATTTTTTCCTGAGAAAATCATCTGGAGAATGAGGAACAATTATATTTTGTAAAGTTTTGTTTTATCAACAACGGAGTGGCATTTCACCAAAACAGTTTTCGATGCGTTATATTGTAATGGTAGAAATTATAATTTATTTCATCCTGCTATAAATTTTATACAGGTTTAATAAAAAAGTTACTCAAAGTATCTCGTGAAAGACTACAACGCATTTAGTAATGTTTCTATTCGCCCTGTATTTCAGCGAATCAGCTACTAAAGAACAATTACATATTGGACTAATATCTTGTGGCCATCACGAAACTTTCTTCTATATTTTTCTTATAATTCTGATCCCTCCCCATGCTTGACAAGGAAGCAATATTTCCAACAAAAACAAAATTACACAGGCCAAAACTTAACGACCATCCCAAATCCCGATTTATCTGAAAAGCAAAGCAAAGAACGAAAATTGAAAATTATTTTAAAAGCCTTGCTAAAATAATTACAAACATTTATTTGTTAACAAACACAAGATAGCAACAGTTGAAAAGTCTAAATCATCGCGATTTTCGGGTCATTTTCCAACAATTAAAATCACACGAAATACGCAGACGACAGTCTATTGCGATTTATCTTTCGTATTGTTGCAATTGTAAAAATATTTTTATTCACAAAAAAAAAAAAAAAAAAAATCATCCCTACATGGAGCGATTGGCGCCGAAATTGAACCAACGCCTGCTTATACATGGATTAACATTTATTCCAAATTTTATCCAGAACGTAGCATTACTTCTTGACATATGGCACTCACAATGGAAAACAAAGAACGTTCGATTGCGCCACCCCCTTTTCAGCTATTGACGCCAAAATAGAATCAGCTCTTATACACTCTAAGGTATACTTCGTGATAATTTTTTGTTTGATTCCGTTCATTATTTCTTGAGATACAGCAGTCACAATTGACGACAAAAACGTTCTAAAGCTCAACCCCCGTTTGAGCTATTGACACCAAAATTGAATCAGTTCCTGTACCTGTTAGGGGCAACAAATGGACATAATTTTGTTTGATTCCGCCAGTTACTTCTTGGGGAATAGCAGGCACGTATAACTCAAGAAACTTCCTATTGCTTCACCCCCTTGCAGGAATTCGCGCCAAAAACCAATGGGCACAAGTTCACATAGGAGGCGCCCACAAAAAACTGGTCACACACATACGGACACACACACACACGGACACGGACACACACACACACACACGGACACGGACACACACACACACACACACGGACACACACATACGGACACACAAAAAGACATTGTCCAATAAAAAAATTTTGAAAAAAAAAAAATAGAACCGACTTCAAAATTGCTCTAAAAAGTGAAAAATAATTTTATTCTTTAAACACCATCGATAATACTTTTAAACAAATTTTTTGAAGTTGGCGCGAAAACAAAAAGAGAAATCCAGTGTAACGATGCTTCGTTCATACTTTTTTCAGAAAATCATCTAAAGTAAGAAGTTCGGCTCTATATCACTGTTTTGCTTCAGAGAAGCCTTCATTCAAAATTATCATTACAATTACTATTAATGTTACTGTTATATGGCACCAAACTTTTATAACAATGGGTTTTATATTTAATCATTTAATAGTGAAATTACATGAAATTTACTGTTTTTTTGCCCATAACTTTTTGTCTTAGGAACAATTATGGTCAAACAAAGTAATGGGACCTAAGTTGAGCCATCCCCTATCCATTAAAAAAAGAATCATCAAAATCGGTTCACAGACGCTGTGAGTGGACAAAAAAAAAAAAAAAAAAAACCATACATACGGTATCAACTGATAACCGCCTCCTTTTTGAAGTCGGTTAAAAATGGTCGAAATGAACTCAGCACACCTCAAAACGTTCAAATCCGTCAAAATTCGAAAATTTGCATGAATCCAATACCTTTTTCTATATATTAGATATAGAAGAAAGTAAAAATGGAATGCATTCATAAAAAATCATTACAAATGGTGTGAGGCAACCGATAAAACTCCTGTTCAACAAATACTTGGTATATTAAACGATTGTCTCCCCCACCTAATTCGATCGCGATCTATGTTATCAAAATCACTGGGTACCGATTTTCTTTATTCATTATTAAAATTATTGCTTTGTGTTATTGCTACATAGTTTAATGTTATTAGTTTTCGAATCAAGGATCAGATTTCTGCTGAAATGATCAAAAACTCTAATTCCTGCTCATGATTTTGCAAAAAGGTTGACCACGATACCAAAAAGTGACACAAACTCTTTGAAATATTTCACCTCATGGATTATTATTCGTCATTCTTGGCCGATTTCCATCCATCAAGTCATGAATTTCTCTAAAAACTATTGCAAAAATGATGAAAAGGTACTTAAATTTGAACATATCGCAGAGTCAAAATGACTATGTTGTATTCAAATTTGAGCCATTCAAATATCCATCAAATACTCAAATCAACATGTGCTCATTTTTTAGGTAGTTTTGCTCCTTTTTGAATATGTAATAATTTCAAAATTGGGTATTAACCGAGTTATGTACTCATTTTTGAGTATGAAATAATTCAGCACACTTTATTTGAAAACACGGGTACTCACATTTAAAACAAGAGGCTTCAAAAAAATTTTATAGCATGAATGTACTCATTTTTGAAAATTCATTTTTCTCAGTGCAGAAGCCGAGCAATCTCTGGTCCATCACCCACAGAGATACTGATTCACTTAGATTATTTAATGACCACTTATTATGTTTAACGTAGCCCTATCACCATTGATATATGATATATATCGGCGAACTCCCTCGTGTGCAAAGCTATTTCAATAAAAGACGTGAATGGCATTTCTAAAGCATGTCAAGACCTCGGTTAATTCGCAATGCCACCTGCGTTTTATAAGAGAATAAGAAACAAATAAATAAATAAAAGTAAAAAAAAAAGCCGAATTTGACAGACCCGATGTAATAAATACACATTCAATCAATCAATTACTTTTTACGCCAATGTTAAACTTCGTAAAAGAACTAATAACACCAATAACGCAATTTCTCCGCTTCAATAACCGTCCTTAATAGCTTTACGTATCGAATTAATCACGTGATTAATGTCATGAAGAATGGTGCCTGTAAAATCATGTCCAATCGAAAATGCGTCATAGAGTAAAACCCAAATGACCACCATCTTGTTGTAAAATATGACATCGTCTCTATATTCTTTTATCTTGCCAACAGTTCATTGGAATCCCATGTTTTACGACGGTCCGGCAGACATTTTTATTGCAGACGATAAAGCAGAAGATGGACGAGATGGAAGAGAAGCGAAGAAGAAGCCTCCCCTCCAGTATTTACCCGATGTCTTGGAAGATATTTAGTAAAATGATCTTGCATCGGGCGACTGATCTCTCTCATGAATATTTTTTTTATTCATGGACGCCTTCCGCGTGCTTTAGTAAAATGGTAACTGCGTTATTTCGATCGTAACAAGGGGAAGAGAGAGGGAAAAAAAAGATAAGTTGTTGTGTTCCGTAAGAAGTTCCATTAAATAAAGAGGCTTCTTTTGAAATTGTATTAAAAAATAGGAGTATGAATATGGATAGAACAGCGCTAGAAAGTACAGAATATTTAACTTTTGTTGAATAATTCGTTTTACTTTTCTTTTTCTAGTGTGGCAACACGGTTGCGTTTTTGTGTTAAAATACAAACGATGTGTTCTAACACGTTTTTTTAATCGAATTAGAGATTATACGCACGATGACATTTTGAACTAAATATATGAGAAAAAAAACCTTATTCAAATTGGGGTACATTTGGAGATAAACTAGCTGGACAACGTATAACTATAGATACAACCGTAAAGTGGGGCTACTTGAGCCTCCAGTGGCTACTTGAACCCAAGAGAAAAAAAGTGTTTAAAATCCGTCCTGGTCCTATATAACTCAATGTATAAACTTAAAAAACTTTGTCCATGACAGGTAGCAGTACGAGGTAGAGGCTGGAGCTTGAAACGTAGTTTCTGCTATTCCCGCCTTTTTCTGATTGAGCTTATGATTGCAAGTTGTCTAAACAGTTGCTTTTTGTGTCTGCAAACTTTTACATGTAAGTTTATGGAACCATCTGATATCATCAAGATCAAAATGGTTTTATGTTTGCATTCTATTTCTTATAAAATAACAGTGTTTTAAGGTTATAGCTATATAAATAACACAGTAACTAATATAAGTTAGTAAAAGTGCACTGGTTGCCTTAAAATGGATTTGCTTGAACCCAGCGTACAAATGCCCCAAACCACATTTCATCACTAAATTATGTTAAGTAAGGTTTGTAATCTTTTAAAATAAAGAGGTAAGTAACTATTTATACCCTTTTTTTTAGCAGATCCGGGGTTTAAATGGGTCCGAAAGTAAAAGAGAGCCCCTTGAAATAGGAAATAATACGGATTATTAAGAGGAAAATTTACAATTGTGTCCAGATTCAACTAATTCTAGGGAAATGTCTTATAGAGTGGCATCATCCCATTTTGACTTAAGGCTATCAACTTTGGAAAGGAAATTAAAAGATCGTTCACAAAACAAGCCTGGGCATCCTGTAGTACTTAGCAGCTAAGTAGAGCAGGTATTAAATAGTATCAGAGAAAAAAAAATCCACCCAAGCCATTAAATGGAGGGGCTTTCATTCTTCCTAATGTTTAAATAAGGAGCATTTCAATTGGTTTTAGCTGTAGGTAGATTATGTTTCTATTTGAGAAATTATGTTTGCCTAAAAATATGTTTTTATGTTTACGTTGATTTTATATTAATTTATATAAATAATTTGCAATTTATATAAATATTTTGCTCATTAGAATGTACGTTTTGAGATTATTTTTCAAAATCATTGGTCCTTCTTGATACCAAAACCTGTTTTACAGCTTTTTTCTGATGGATTTGCTGCGTGGGACCAAGTAGCCCCAGCACGGGGCTACGTGAACCCATTTTTTAAAAATAGAAAATATATATATAAAGAGTTAAAATTGTTGTTTAAAAAAGACTTTTGTGGTAGCAGAACGTCTGAAAAGTGGTAAAAACAAGGTTATCAGTTCACTTTATGGGTTTAAAAAGCATTCAGTGTAAAATTCGCAAAATGTATAAAATATCGGATCCAAGTAGCCCCACTTTACGGTACTATACAGTAACAAATACTATAGATAGAGGTGAAAATGAGTAGCTACAGGCTATATAAAAGAGAAAGATGGCGCAATGTGTTTTTTTTTTTCGTTTAAAACACATGCTTCTTACTGTATTGTCTTCGATATTAATTGCTTCAGTATTCAAAACACCAACGAAGCGTTTTTTTGAAAGACATCTTCGAATCAAATATTTACTGGAGGCAAGAAAAAATGTATAAAAATTAACATAAATAGCGATACTAAAGAAAAAATGTGCCTTGATTGCTCCCTTAATCAGAGCTTTTGAAATTGTACTTGCCAAAAAAAAAAAAAAATATATATGCATCTTTAGATACAACTGGAAGCTGGTTTTTAAAAAAGAATAAAATATTTTTGTTAAAAATACTTTTCTTGAGCATTTGCAATGTTGGTGCAAGTAATATATCTTGTTTGAGAGTGATATTACCTTACATGCTAAATTACTACCATGGACCAGGGTTTCCTAAACGTTTTCATGTATCACTTCCCCCAAAAGAACTTTACCTACGCCATCAGAGCTCCGCTAAATGCTTTAAGAAAATACTTTTTTTCTCTTTGTGGAGAGCTGGCTTAAATAGATGGCTGAATTAAGACTTTACAGCAAGTATTCTTTCAATTATACAATGTAGAGTTTAATTTTAAAAAATCGATGGTGAACAGAGCATAAAACTGAGCTGATGTTGAGCTATAGAGATATATTCGATTTGAAGGTGCATAAAATTGTTTTTATCGCTACCTTACAACGAGTAAAAATTTACTTCAAGATTTTCATAAGAAATAAATCAAACTACAAAGCTTAGACTAGTCTAAAGAAGATACTGTTACACGTTCAGTGCCAACTTCAAACTTTCTTTAAATGAGGACGCAGGTCTTGAGAAAAGCACAGGAGATTTATTTACAGCTATGTACAGGAAATGTAGTTACAACTGCAAAATCAATCATCAGCAATTAAGCAAATATCAATTAACACCGTAAACTCAACACGATGGCACACGTACTTATACCGAAATACGCAAAAACACAGCGCAAATGCCTCACAATAAACAGAGCAACGGCTCAGACGAATCTCAGACAGTTTAAAAAGCAAAACTAACTCCCTCATTCAAATGCCACACGGCTTTTATTCTGCTTTGGAAAGTTCGACAAAATTCTAAATGCCTCTCGATGTTTTCTTTTTGTTCCATTCACAAATTTTCTTTCAGAAATGGAGGGACCCTATACTTCATTCGAATGTAAGGGGGTTGTATATTCATTACATGAAACTATTTACAGGTTAAGTTACTACAATAATTTTAGATGCAGAATAATGGAACAATCACCCAATTTGGCCAGATTACAACAAATTAATCACAAAAAAAAAAAAAAAATTACTATTTACAGAATTTGTAACAATACACATATTAATGGTATCAGCTGAAGTATATAAATATGGCTCTTAGACCATTTAATTATTTGCTACACAAAATTGCATGTAGGTGATTATTCATTGGTTCAGTGGCGCGCTCAACCAAATGTATGTGTCTGTGACGAAAGCTGAGATTCTTTTCGAAAAGTAGGTGGTTTTATGTAATGAAAATTTCCCTAATCTACATAAAAAAAAAAGAATATTTTTAAAAAAATGACAGACGTAAATATAATTTAGCAAGTCTTTATTGGTTGATTTAATTCTTTGTATTTAGTTCATTTGTTAAGCAATCAAAGTAGGTAAGTACTATGTAGGGGAAAGTGGGGTAAAACATGGAAGTCGGGAGTAAATCGGGTACCCCCTTCTGGCCTCTGTAAGCGCTGCAATCACGTGGACAAGAGAGAAACTACCTTCCACCTTGATGAAGCAGCGGCCATTAAATTTGAATGCAATAGACTCGCTTTCTTCGTTCCTGTGAAAAAAATTCTGTTTGAGTGGTTTTTGCTTAAAATTTTTGATCAAAGCTAGACCGATTATACTACGTTCCTGTTTCTGTAACAGTAAAGGTATGTAGCTCTCTTTGTACAACATTTAATTACCTTCATTGTCATTCTAAGTAATTGTCTGTAGCGTTCTGTATAGTCATATGACAACATTTTTACGAAAGCTGTACGTGCGGAGCAAAACTGGATACTAAACGAAGGGCAAAACCGGGTACCTCCCCCATACACTGAGATAAAGACGCAGCCGAAGGAGGACAAGAGAAAAGGATAAACTGTCATTTTGACGGGCTCCCCATACTAGCTTTATCTTCATTAGAAGAAGAGAAAAAGAAAAAAGATGGAAAGAAGACCTAAGATGGACGGAAGAAAAAAAACTTGAAGGAAAGATAAACGAATCAAAGAAACGGCAACATTATAAAGATGCCAAAAACGGACAGACAGAAAATAAGCGTCAAAAAAAAAAAAAAAAAAAGAAAAAAGAAAAACCGAATTAGCAAATGAGGGATGTCCAGTGAAGAAGATGGCAATACTGCCTGCAATTACTGCAATGAGCTTTACTCGGACTCCAAGGGTGGTGAGGAATGGATCCAATGCATCCAATGTCGTCGTTGGGCCCATGAAAGCTGCTCTGGGGCCGAAGAGGAAGATAACTATTTTACTTGCGACTTGCGTCAATAGGACTTCTATTACAGCAAAAAATTAAAGGTAAAGACAATTAAATTTACTGACAACTCATCCATATATGTCCTTTTATACTTATTCTATTATGTTATGATAATAGTTAACATATGTCACTAAACAAAACTTGAATTTTATGGAAACTTTAAAAAATTTTATTTTTCCATAGCAATAACATGTCATGTGGGGCAAAATCGGGTAAAATGACTTTTTTCACAAAAATATTCGTAAAAATTTAAAAAAAAAAAACACTTAGGTTTTTGAAACTGAGGTTGCATTAATAGATAAGTAGTACATACTTTTTCAATTTTTTTTCCTTTATGCTAAAAACTGATTTCTGGAAGCCTGCAAATCTTAGGGTCCCGGTTTTACCCCACTTTCCCCTACAGACCTACAGTATCAACTGAGTTTTATTTAAAAACAGACTCCCAATTCGCATTTAATACAGTAAGAAGAAAATATTTTATTTAACACTTTACGATCAGAAAACTGAAAACCTTCTCAAAATCTTGACCACTTAAATTCAAATCCGGCCGATAAAAGCAAAATCGACTCCTAACACAATCTCGTACCAACCTCAATAAATTCTGTTGCATCCACTAGGATTTAAGCACAACGGAAATCTACCACTTAAAGAGATTTGACCTAATTCACTTTCCCAGGCGATTGGGGGAACATTTTCCACCGAACTAGTAAATAATAACAGTTGAAGAAAAAGGAAGTTTATTCCACGACCCTCCCATTCTGGACTCCCAAATTTAGGGGTAAAAACTGAAAGGGAAGGGGGTAGCAACCACTGCCGGAGCTATAGTGACTGCGGATACATCCGAACGAGGAGCAGGTGCAGGTTAGCTCGCCAATAGGAAAAGGGAGTACATCAAAGTGACAGAGAGCTAAGAGATTCAGTGAGGTTGTGTAAGTTTTGTTTTCTTTTTTATTAACTTCCTTTATTTTTATTCCCAATTCTTTGCTGCACCTTTTTATTCTGCGCTGTTTCTCGGTGATTTCGTTCTGCATAAAAGAACACACCTGGTCCCTCCACGTTGTAATTTCGAATGCCATATTCGATTGTTCTTTTCGTGGCAGAGAAAAAAGGCTATTCGTAGAATATGAAAACTGCAACTCTGGTGGCTCTGCATATTTTATCGGGCTATCAAAGGCAGAGAGGAAAATGGAGAAAAAATCTTTCTGAAGATGATAGCCCACCTCTTGAATAATTTTTGAAAACTTTTCGCTTTGTAAACAAACAATATTGTGGTTTGAGATATTCTGATTGTTATACTCATGCGTGGAGATAAAATAAGAAAAAAAAAACAACACTGTTGAACTCTTCTTGTTTATTTTGTTTGTGTTCTGTTTTCTATTGTGTGTGAGAGAAATCTCATCGAATTACAATACATAATGCACCATTTTTTTTCACACCTGCTGTCTCCAGAATCGAACATGACGTGTACTAAGATAAGATCAACATTCCAAAACAAGTACAGTTCAAAACAATCGGGGATACTTTGAAAACATTTTCAGCAAAACCTCAAAAATAGTTTTAGCATTTTGTAGGCAGTTGCTTCCACATAAAGGGTGTTTTTTTTAGAGGTATAGAACTTTAGGTTCAAATAAAACACCATTAAATGATATAAATCGCCATGAATTTGGCTTTATTCGAAAGATGATTCTTTGCCATTTTTATTTGAATGTGATTTCTGGTATATGGCCACTTCGGCTGGCTTGGAGAACGTCTAATCGGGAAGTCCAATTTTCTATCCCTTTTTGCAGCAATGGGAGCCGTGTGTGAGTGATATGTGGCGAATGTTCTTGTCCAAGGCGTCAATCGTCTATGGCTTATCGGTGCAGACCTGAGACTTCACACAGTCCCACAAAAAATAGTCTAGGGTAGTTAAATCGCATGATCTTGCAGGCTAATTCACGGGTCCATTAAGCGAAATTATTCGTGCACCAAAAGTTTCTTTCAATAAATCAATTGCGACACGCGCTGTGTGGCGTGTTGCATCGTCCTGTTGTCTATTCATGATGAAATGGCAAACCAAACTAAACACAAAACAAGTGACAACTATCAAAATGACCCGCAGATCAAACAGTGTTCCCGACTTAAAGTTCTATACCTCTAAAAAAAAAAAAAAAAAAAAAAAAAACCTCCCTTTACAAAGATAAGCAGATCAAGTGTCTCTGGAAGAGTCATGGATCTTGATTTAACTGATGTTTTTTGTAGATTGTTTTGTGACAGATTCAATCGATTCAATGCTAATCGATTCTGAGCTTGATTTGAAAAGTTCGCATAGAAAAATTCTTTATTTCCTGACATTTTTCTTGTAATGATTGTTCTGCTCATATGACAATGGTGAAATTTGTAGCAAACTCTATTTCCTTATAAGAGAAGTAAAGTTTCAATAAAGTTAGAGAGAAAACATTAAAAAGTATAATTATGAAAATCTATAGATCAGCAATTTATTCACAACCAATAAGGTTAGTTGCCAGTATCTTACTAGAGTTGCAATTCAATCTGATGCTATAAAAAAAAAAAAAAAAAAAAAAAAATGTGGAGCCATAGAGTTCTACAAGGGTCATTTCAAAATTGGTGTATATTGTTTTTATAAACGGATATGGTATTTACTTTGCTGGCAATATTTCTTAGCAAGCATTCAAAATTTTCTTTTTTAGAACGACGGATTCTTAACTGTTTGGAAACTTTTCAACATCATCTAATATGCTTCCTCTTTTAATCTGTCAGATAAATTGAGTGCCGACAGCAAAGTCATCATAATGAGAAATATCAATGCATGGAAAAGTGAACAAAGAATAAGTTTTTTTTTTTTTTTTGCTCAAAAAAATAAAAATAATAATAATAATAATAAGAAGAAAAAAAAAAGAAAGAAAAAAGAAAATTAATTTGAATTCTGGAAATTTGAATTTAAATTATGTTTTTCGCAATCAAGAGCTGCCACGGGACCCTACTCAGGAGTTATTGTTTTTAGAAAAGGCTCCTGTACCATTGAGAAGGAATAGATGGAGAGAGTGCAACCCTACTATCCCGATACGGCAACAGTACCATGTGACCTGGGGAGCAATTTCGAGTTGACCGTAACCGCTGAAGAAGTTTTCATTAGCTGAAGCCATGCATGATAACAACCTTTAACTGAAGAAGGAAAAAATTAGATTTATAGTAATAGTGCAGTAATCTAGCATTGTAAACTTTGAGGAAAAAGCCACACCAGGAGGTCCACTAAATTTTCCCTAGCATGTACGAATGTTTTTTACTTCCAAATAAAAAACACCAACATTTATATGCATTCAAGCAGTGTTGGGCATCAACTAAAAAAATCAACTAAATTTGTAATTGATTGATTAGTTGACTAAAGTAATCCGACTCCCATTTAGTTCAGACTAATATTTTAAAAATTTAATTCAATTGCAGACGAAGATTAACGTTAGTTTAAACTAACTCGTTAGTTGACTAAAAAAACTAATTTAGTTCAGATTGATTTAGTTCAGATTAAATTAATCAGATTGAATTTAGTCAGACTAAAAGTAATCAGATTAAAAGTAATCAAATTGATTTGATTACTTTTTTAATTCAGATTACATTCGTAAAATATAAATATCACATGAACAGAGGCACATTTGTATTTCTACGTGTATATATATATTTATGCAAGTATACACGAGTTAATGCGTGTACATACGACTACATGCGGGTATATACGTATATAAACGTGTTATCCCGCGTATGTTCGTGTACGGAGGTATATTTGAAATTAGAGGTAAATATACATATTTATGTGTGCATACACCAGTAAATACGTGTATATACGAGTATGTACGTGTATATAAGAGTATGTACGTGTACACATGAGAATATGCGTCTAGATACGTGTTACCCCGAGTATACTCGTGTAAAAAGGTACATTTGTATTTCTACGTCATATTCCAGCGTGCGTATACGAGAAAGTGCGTGTATATACAAGTATGTTCGTGCACACACGAGAATATGCTTATAGATATGTGTTACCCCGAATATACTCGTGTAAAGAGGTACATTTCTATTTAAACGTGTATATACATATTTATGCAGGCATATACGAGAAAATACGTGTATATACGAGTAAGTACGTGCACACAAGACAATAGGCTTATAGATACGTGTTTAACCCGAGTATACTCGTGTAAGATGGCACATTTGTATTTCTACGTGTATGTGCATATTTATGCGTTTATAAGCGAGTAAATACGTGTATATACGAGTATGTACGTGTACACACGATTATGCGTATAGATACGTGTTACCCCGAGTATACTCGTGTACAGAGGCAAATTTGCTTTTAATTGTGTATATACATATTTATGCGTGCACACAAGCGAAGATACGTGTATATACGTGTACACATGAGAATATGCGTATAGATATGTGTTACCCCGAGTATACTCGTGTAAAGAGGTACATTTGTATTTCTACGTTTATATACATATTTAAGCGTGCATATACGTGTATATGCAAGTATGTTCGAGTACACACGAGAATATGCATATAGATACGTGTTAACCTGAGTATACTCGTGCACAGAGGTGAATTCGTATTTAATCTAGTACATGCACTTTTATGTGTGCGTATACGAGAAAAGACAAGTATATACGAGTAAGTTCATGTACGCACGAGAATATGCGTATAGATACGTGTTTAACCCGAGTATACTCGTGTAAGATGGTACATTTGTATTTCTACGTGTATGTGCATATTTATGCGTTTATAAGCGAGTAAATACGTGTATATACGAGTATGTACGTGTACACACGATTATGCGTATAGATACGTGTTACCCCGAGTATACTCGTGTACAGAGGTAAATTTCTATTTAAACGTGTATATACATATTTATGCAGGCATATACGAGAAAATACGTGTATATACGAGTAAGTACGTGCACACATGATAATAGGCTTATAGATACGTGTTTAACCCGAGTATACTCGTGTAACATGGCACATTTGTATTTCTACGTGTATGTGCATATTTATGCGTTTATAAACGAGTAAATACGTGTATATACGAGTATGTACGTGTACACACGATTATGCGTATATATACGTGTTACCCCGAGTATACTCGTGTACAGAGGTAAATTTGCTTTTAATTGTGTATATACATATTTATGCGTGCACACAAGCGAATATACGTGTATATACGTGTACACATGAGAATATGCGTATAGATAAGTGTTACCCCGAGTATACTCGTGTAAAGAGGTACATTTGTATTTCTACGTTTATATACATATTTAAGCGTGCATATACGAGAAAGTACGTGTATATACAAGTATGTTCGAGTACACACGAGAATATGCATATAGATACGTGTTAACCCGAGTATACTCGTGCACAGAGGTGAATTCGTATTTAATCTAGTACATGCACTTTTATGCGTGCATATACGAGAAAAGACAAGTATATACGAGTAAGTTCATGTACGCACGAGAATATGCGTATAGATACGTGTTTAACCCGAGTATGCTCGTGTACAGAGGTAAATTTGTACTTGTACGTTAAAATACATATTTATGCACAAGAGTTATACGTGTATATACGAGTAAGTACGTGTATATACGAGTATTTTTGTGCATATACGTGTATATACGTGTTGACTCGACGATATTCGTGTATACAGGAATTTTGTATTTCTACGTGTATATACCTACAAGTACGTGTGAACACAAGTAAATATGTGTATATACGATTCATATTTGTAAACACGAGTTTATACGTATAAATACGTGTTATCCCGAGTATATTCGTGCACGGAGATATGTTTAATTTCTAAGTGTATGTACAAATTTATTTGTGCATACACGAGTAAATACATGTATACACGAGTACATACGTGTACACAAAGGAATATACGTATGGATACGTGTTAATCCGAGTATACTCGTGAACAGAGGTAAATTTGTATTTAAACGTATATATACATATTTATGCATGCATATACGAGAAAATACGTGTATATTCGAGTAAGTTCGTGTACAAGCAAGAATAGATGTCTAGGTTTTTTTTTTAGCCCGAGTATACTCGTGTACAATGGCACATTTGTATTTCTATGTGTATATGCATATTTGTGCGTTTATACATAAAAAAATGCGTGTATAAACGAGTATGTACGTGAACACACGAGAGAATATGTGTATAGATACTTGTTACCCCGAATATACTCGTGTACAGAGAAATTTGCTTTGTATATACATATTTATGCGTGCATATAAGAGAATACGAGTATGTACGTATTCACACGAGTATATGCGTATAGATAAATGTTACACCGAGTATACTCGTGTGTAGAGGTCGTTGTATTTACACGAGAATATGCGTATAGATAAATGTTACACCGAGTATACTCATGTGTAGAGGTACATTTGTATTTAAGATTGCATATACATTTTTTTGCGTGCATACATGAGAAAATACAAGTATATACGAGTATGTACGTGCATACACAAGAATATGCGTATAGATACGTGTTTAACCCGAGTATACTCGAGTAGAGAGGTACATTTGTGTTTTTGGTTAAAATACATATTTATGCGTGCATACACGAGTTAGTACGTGTATATACGAGTAAGTACGTGTATATACGAGTAAGTACGTGTATATACGAGTGCGTACGTGTATATACGGAGCTGTACGTGTTAACCTGAGTATATTCGTGTCTACAGGAATTTTGTATCTCTACGTGCAAACAGAAGTAAATACGTGTATATACGAGTTCGTAAGTGTAAACACGAAATTTTACCTATAAATACGTATTTCCCGAGTCCATTAATGCACAGATTTATATTCAAACTTCTAAGTGTACACAATGTTTATCAGTACAGCGTTTACAGACTTTCAGGGCAGAAAGAGTACACCTAGACGAGGGGAAACACATAGCAATGCATGGTCGAAAACACTTTCCTGGCGCGGTAGTGACAACACCAATCACCAAAAAGACAAAACACGAATAAGAGAAGAGAACATGTTCAGAATCTTTAGTACAGCAGAAAAACTAAGGAAAAAGAAAATTAAGGGGCCAACGATCATCATCAAAGAAGGTGTTCGAAATTACGACCCCGCCTGTAATATCGAAATTTAGCAAAAATACCGGGCGGGTCCCGGACTTCCTGGTGGAACAAAAACCACGTGTGGGCATGCACCGTCATCTGATGCTTCGGTTTACGTAGCAACATCTGTTGTATGCACCAGACAAATCTTACCAGTATTTTTGCTGTATTAAAAATAATAAACATGTTTTCTCCTCTTAATCGTGCCCTGTCTTACGCTTTGTGTCGTCACTATCGCGTCTAGGTGCACTGTATCTGCCCTGAAAGTATGTAACCCAGCTAAAAAACATCTGCAGAAAATCTTTTAAAAAAATCTGCAGAAAATTTAAGCATATTTGGAACATGGTTTCTAAAGAAAATCTGCATATTTTATCTGTACATTTTTTGCAGAAAGCGTGTTCCAAATATGCTCAAATTTTCTGCAGATTTTTTCTGCAGATTTTTTTTCTGCAGATTTTGTGAAGAAAGCATGTTTCAAATATACTTAAATATTCTGCAGAAAATCTGTAGATAAACTGCAAAAAATGTACCCAGCAAATTAAAAATAGTAGATAACAATTAATAACAAATGAAATTAATGCAATAAAAATCCGAAAACATTTTTAATTTTAAGTTTCGACATTTCTTTAATAAAAATGAGTAAATTCACTGCAGAGTGGTGTTTCATGTTTGTTTAATAAAACATATAATTAAAACTTGAACTACTCCTCCAAAATGAAAATTTAAATTTTATTAAATTGGAGTTTATGCAAATTGAAATAATTAAACCAAATTTGTCACAAAAATACATCGCTATGATTGTAAAATTAGTATAAAGTTTCAAGACGAAATAATAAATAGAACTATTTGTAAAAATTAAAAATTCCGAAAAATTCCTCCAAATCGACCACGTGGTGGAAAGTAATTAAGTTAATTAGGCTGGTTATTATTGAGACATCGAAACACAATTTTTTTTATTAATAGATATTGACAACGTAAATGTTCGCTCAAAATTTTAAGTCAATCGGTGAAAAAGTAAAAATTTCAAAAATTAAAAACCTCCGATTAGTCATAACATTTCAAACTAACCCTAATATACTATACACTTATTAAATAAAAGTTAATTTGATCAAATAATAATTGTTGAATTTTAAAGTGTCTTACCTTTTTTGTGAACCGAGGCATGAATCCAATATTTTTTCATGGGTTTCCAATGATGAAACTTGAAATTTCCCTAATTATTTGTTTCCGTGGCGGAGCAAAAAAACAATACGCGTCACCTGGTCGAGGGGTCATCTACTCTCGTAGCTTTGTGGCACCCGAATATGCCCTTTGTGGCCGGGTATATATATATATACCCGGCCGACGGACCGAGGCCTCCGTAGACGATAAGAGGCTTGGCGTTCGGTGCGTTTGTACTCGAACGGCGCGCCGCTCGAGAACGTTATTTCAAGTCATATTTGTTCTTATTCAATTTCAATTTCCTGATTTTTCTCCAAGTGAGTCAAATTTGACTCTGATCCAATCCGTATCCTTCTTGAAATTGAAATTTTTGAAAGCCCTTTCAAACCATGTAATAACTTGCGTTATTCATATCGTTTTGTTTTCAAAAAAAAAAAAAAAATGATGTATTGTAATTTCACTTTTATTTGATTTGAATCATGCACTTGTATTAAAATTGATTTTCATGTCATATTATTTATATAATACAATAAACAGACATTTTTTATTTGGTAAATGTTTCAAACGTGTTGAAATGCTTTTAAATTTCAATTTAAGTTATCAAAATATAAATCAAAGTTCTTTGGGGGAAAGTTTAAGTTATTTATTACTGATTTTAATTAGAAAAACAAAAAAATGTTTTAATTTTCTAAAAACTGAAAAAAATATAAAAAAAATTAAAGTGTGAAAAACTTTTATGCTGTAATAAAACATTAAAAAATAATTTAAATTGAAATGTAGATTCCATAAAATATCTAGAAACGTGCGAATTATTTAGAGAAAACTGTAAGAGAATTTTTTGTGTAAATTTTCTGTAGATCTAATTGAAGAAAATTTGCAGATTTTTTTTACCTTCAAAAAATCTGCAGAATATTAAGAGAAAACTAAAAAGAAAACTTTTTTGTGTGGATTTTCTGCAGATTATTTTGAAGACAAAATGCAGATTTTGCTTGTCTTCTAAAAATCTGCAGAAATCTTGAAAAATACTTCAAAAAAATTTTTTTTCTGCAGATTTTCTGAAGATTATTTTTAACTGGGAAACGCTGTACTGATACATCCTGTATACTTATTTATGTGTGCAAGCACGAGTAAATACTTGTATATACGAGTATGTTCGTGTACATACTAGAATTTGTGTATGGATACGTGTTAACCCGACTAATCTCGCGTACAAAGGTAAATTTGTATTTAAACGTTTATATACATATTTATGCATGCATATACTAGAAAATACGTGTACAAACGAGTAAGTTCGATTCCACACGAGAAAAGACGTATAGATACGTGTTTAATATGAGTATACTCGTGTACAATAGAACATTTGTATTTCTACGCGTATATGCATATTTATGCATTTTTGCACGAGTAAATACGTGTATATACGAGTATGTACTTGTACACACGAGAATATGCGTATAGATACGTTTTAGCCCAAGTGTACTCGTGTACAGAGGTAAATTAGCTTTTAAACGTGTATATATATATTCATGCGTGCATATAAGAAAAAATACTTGTATTTTCGAGTATGTACGTGTACAGACGAGAATATGCGTGTAGATACTTGTTTAACCCGAGTATACTCGTGTACAGACGCACATTTGTATTTGTAAGTTGAAATACATATTTATGATGCATACACGAGTTAATGCGTGTATATACGAGTAAGTACGTGTATATACGAGTATGCGCGTAAACGTGTTAATCCGAGTATATACGTTTACACACTAATTTTGTATTTGCCACGTTTATGTACATCAAAGTACGTGCAAACACAAGTAAATACGTTTATATACGAGTATATAAGTGTAACTTGTTATCCCGAGTATATTGGTGTACAGATGTATATTTTTATGTCCAAGTGTATGTCAATTGCAGATACAAAGAGGGGTCATGAAGGTCAGGACCCGCACCCCCCCCCCCCCACACCGCGGGGAAAATTTTGAACGTTATTTGCTTAAAAAATACAAAAAAATATCGAAACCATGAGAAAATGTAATAATCTTTTTGAATTTTTTTTTTTTGGGGGGGGGGGGCATTACAGTAGAACCTCGATAATTCGAATTAATTGGAATCCGACCCATTCCGGAATATCGAAAATCCGGAGAATGAAAAAAACAAAACAAAATAAAACATACTCACTGAAAATCACCTTAAAAGCAAACACATAGAATTACAAATAAACAGTAAACATGTCTACAAAGTCTGTAATCTTCTCCTGTGACAGTTCAATTTTTTCCTTATCGAGTAAAACAAATTGATTCAAAAGAGACATTGCGAAGAAAAGAGAACTCAATCAACGACATAACACGGTCTTGCCCGTGAGAGGGATAAATAAATAATTATTATGGAATTTTGACGATCGCTGTTTAAATGTAAAGGGAAATCGGTCAAATCGATCGAGCCGGATTATCCGGTGATCCAGGCTAACGGGGTCCGGGGCGCCGACTTCAAATTTGAAAGGTTTGTTTTTGAAAAATTTTTGTGTTTTTAATAGGTTTTTGAAGGTGGGGGAGCCCCCCAGAATATGAGGAACTTTCTTATTTAAGGAGGGGTATCCCCTTACGTAAGTTACTCAGAAACAGACCATGCATCAGCCATCTGGATTTAAAAAATTCAAGTATTTTATTCCAATAAAACCAGAAGCAGTGTGGTCTACGGGGGGGGGGGGGGGCGTGGTCAGTATAGCGGGTGGCGTAAAATTTTTAGGGCTTGTTTTTGAAAAATTTTAGCGTTTACACTGTTTTGGGGGGGAGAGTCCCCCACCCCCCATAACTTGAGGGCAGTTTCTATTTAAGGGAGGTATCTCCTTCTTAAGTTACTCTGAAACAGAACAGGCATTGGCCATCTGGATAAAAAAATTCAAACATTTTATTCTAATAATATCAGAAGCAGTGTGACCTCCGGGGGGGGGGGGGGGGGTAGTGGGGCGGGGTGCGCAAACTTCGAATTTTTAAGGTTTGTTTTTTAAAACTTTTTGTGTTTTAATGAGTTTTTTGGGGGTGGGGGAACCCCCCGTAATTTGAGGGGGTTTCTATTTAAAGGGGTGTATCCCCTTACGCAAGTTACTCTGAAAGAGAACATGCATCAGCTGTCTGGATAAAAAAAATTCAAGCACTTTATTCCAATAAGATCAGAAGCAGTGTGGTCTATGGGGGGGGGGGGGGGCGTGGTCAGTGGAGAGGTTGGTTCAAACTTAAAACTTTTAGCGCTTGTTTTTGAAAAAAAATTGTACTTATGTTTTTTTGGGGGGAGCCCCCTTCCCCCGTAATTTGAGGGGGGTTCAATCTAAGGGGGGTATCCCCTTAAGTAAGTTACTTTGAAACAGAACAAGCATCGGCCATCTGGATAAAAAAATTCAAGCATTTTATTCGAATAAGCTCAGAAGCGGTGTGGCCTACAGGGGGGGGGGGTTAGTGGGGCGGGTGGCGCAGACTTCAAAATTTTAAGTTTGTGGAAAATTTTCGCGTTTTTAACCACCCCCCATAATTTGAGTGGAGTGAATTTCTTTTTGAGAGGGGGGCATCCCCTCATATAAGTAACTGCAATAGGGAATAGGCATCGGCTATCTGGATATGAAAAAAATCAAGCCTTTATTCCAGTACTAGTGGTACCC
This sequence comes from Uloborus diversus, assembly GCF_026930045.1. Lineage (NCBI taxonomy): Eukaryota > Metazoa > Arthropoda > Arachnida > Araneae > Uloboridae > Uloborus > Uloborus diversus. The sequence continues at coordinate 17,125,572 of NC_072735.1, forward strand.
GCACGGCTTTGCCCGTAATAGAAAATTAAAAGGTCTTTTGGTCCGCCTGTATATTTACAAATAATGTATGGTGAATTTTATCGCCAATTGGCTTATGCCCATGTTATGGTTCCACGTTATGGTAATCTCGTCCATCTTATGATAATTTTGTTCCTAAAATCGGAATAGAAAAAGAACCACATCGAATTTTCGAAAAATCGTTTCGAGGTGCACACCCCCATGATACAAACTAACTTTGCCAAATTTCATGAAAATCGGCCGAACAGTCTAAGCGCTATGCGCGTCACAGAGATTCAGACATCCAGACATCCTCCAGACAAAGAGACTTTCAGCTTTATTATTAGTAAAGATTATGTGAAAAAGGGCTCAAAATTTTAATACAAAATTAATAAAATCGAATTTTCGAAAAATCGCTTCGAGGTGCACACCCCCATGCTTCAAACTAATTGTGTGTCAAATTTCATGAAAATCGGCTGAACGGTCTAGGCGCTATGCGCGTCACAGAGATCCAAACATCCATACAGAGAGACTTTCAGGTTTGTTGTTTAAAAAGAAAGAAAAAGGAGAAAGATAAAGAAGTAAAGAAAAGAAAGATAAAGAAAGATAATTTTCAGAACAAATTCTTTCCCATTTTATTAAATTTCTGTGAAAAATGGGCTTAAAATTGGAATAGAAAAAGAACAAAATCGAATTTTCGAAAAATCGCTTCGAGGTGCACACCACTATGCAACAAACTAACTTTGCGCCAAATTTCATGAAAATCGGCCGAACGGTCTAGGCGCTATGCGCGTCACAGAGATCCAGACATCCAAACATCCTACAGACATCCAGACATCCTCCGGACAGAGAGAATTTCAGCTTTATTATTAGTAAAGATTATGTGTAAAGGGCTTAAAATTTTAATAGAAAATTCATAAAATCGAATTTTCGAAAAATCGCTTCGAGGTGCACACCCCCATACTACAAACTAACTTTGTGCCAAATTTCATGAAAATCGGCAGAACGGTCTAGGCGCTATGCGCGTCACAGAGATCCAGACATCCTACAGACATCCTCCCGACAGAGAGACTTTCAGCTTTATTATTAGTAAAAATAAAGAAGATAAAGATAAGGAAGACCAAAAGCAGTATTGTGTACCAAATGGGGGGGGGGGGGTAGTGTGGGTCATGTCGCAAACTGCGTCACTCCAAAGGGGGTGTTTTTAAAAATTATTGATTTTTTAAGGTCTTAAATCGGTAAGGGGGGCAGCCCCCCAACCCCAAATGTCCCCCCCGTAACACATTAAGAGCTTCTTAATATTCATTGGGGGGGGGAGAAGAGAAAGGAACCCCTTAAAGAATCCAAACGCAATCTGTAGTTTTAACAGTGTAGATTTATTTCAATCTGATTAGATTTAGTATAAATTTTAATCTGACGAAATTTAATCTGATTACTTTAGTTGACTAAATCAATCTGATTAAATTAGTTTGACTAAATTCAATCTGATTACTTTAATCTGAACTAAATCAATCTGAACTAAATTAGTTTTTTTAGTCAACTAACGAGTTAGTTTAAACTAACGTTAATCTTCGTGTGCAATTGAATTAAATTTTTAAAATATTAGTCTGAACTAAATGGGAGTCAGATTACTTTAGTCGATAGAGGATTTAGTTGATTAATGCTCAACACTGCATTCAAGTTTTTGTACTCATTTTACCTATCAAAGTTATGTGTAAAACATTGTATATCTTGACTGCAAATAACATTTTAGTGCCATAAAAACACTTTTTACTTAGCTAGTAATTATTTTAACGGCTCTTAAGCATTTTGTGTACATTTGCTTTGTTGGCGAGTATCTTCTCGCCAAGCTCCTGTGAACAGCAGATGCGCAAGAATAAAGATTTGCTATTTTTATGCTTCAATTTAAATACTAGTATGCCTGCGTATGAAATCATTTCAAAACATTGATTGCAATACATATGAATCCATAAATTTTCAGTCAATAACAGAACACTTTAAACTATTTGTACATGCCCGTCATTTCAGGGAATAAACATCAAAATACATGAAAAATGCAGTTACATTATATTTTAAAATCCGGAAAGAAGTGGGGAGAGGGTGTTTGAACGATAGGCCTGTATTTGTATCCGTTATTTATTTATTTATTTATTATTATGCGGTAAAGGAGTTGGAGCCAGAGTTGCTCTGATTTGTAGCCCCGACTTCATAATAAGCGCCGTCGGTCGTTTGAAAAATATTTAATGCCAAAAGAGCGATTGGGTGCCAAAACGCGACAACTTCCCAGCCAAAGAAGTCACCTGACCTGGGAAACATTGGGTCCCAAGCTTATTTCACTGAGACATTTGCTATGGCTCCCTCCATTAGTATTCCTTCTCAATGTCCTGTACCCCAAGCCTGCACCTGCTATTGGGCGGTTACGTGTGTATAGTTGTGTATGTGTTTGTGTAGGCTTGTGTGAGTGACCTGTTTGTATGCATGCACTGTAAAAAAATTCCGAAACGTTACTGGGTATTTCCGTGTGACGTTTCGGGATTTTAATGATTTTTATCCATTTTCTGGAAAAATTAAGTATTCTTGTCAAAAAGTTTCCTGAATTGCTACAAGTCGCAAGAATGCAGGCTTTTCATTGTTGTGAAAAATATTTTTAACTCCCAGTTTATAGATTAACTGAACCTATTTATAAAGTGTATCGGCTTTACTCTAAGTACGGCCCGTCCATGCTAATTAAGCTTCCAAAGGGATCGAAAAAGTGTGGACTGCGTTGCTTTGCAAGATTTGCAGGCAAGTAAAATTCTCGTTACTTACTTGCAATTCTGGCATAGCTTTGGCCATGTTTGCAAGAATGCTCTGTGGTGTAATCCACATTCATTCTGTTTCATTTGGTTTCGATTTCCGGCGAGTCATTTTTTTTACCGACTGAGAGCCGTTGCGGTGAACCTTTCCCCTCGCGATAATGAAACTTTCTGATGACGTCATTGTTTTCATTGTTGTGAAAAATATTTTTAACTCCCAGTTTATAGATTAACTGAACCTATTTATAAAGTGTATCGGCTTTACTCTAAGTACGGCCCGTCCATGCTAATTAAGCTTCCAAAGGGATCGAAAAAGTGTGGACTGCGTTGCTTTGCAAGATTTGCAGGCAAGTAAAATTCTCGTTACTTATTTGCAATTCTGGCATAGCTTTGGCCATGTTTGCAAGAATGCTCTGTGGTGTAATCCACATTCATTCTGTTTCATTTGGTTTCGATTTCCGGCGAGTCATTTTTTTTACCGACTGAGAGCCGTTGCGGTGAACCTTTCCCTTCGCGTTCATGAAACTTTCTGATGACGTCATTGATTCGCATTTCTGAGGTCACTGAACTTTTAGCCAACCGCAAGAAAGTTTTGGTTTAGAATTGATTGTATTGGACGCGGAACCGCTTCGAGTTGGATTTTGGATGATGTAATATTTGTTCTAGAAACTTCCATGGAAAAGTTGATAAAAAGGCGACGTAACGTTTTTTAAGGGGGAGATCACATTTTTTGTGCGCATCGGAACGCCGTGTTGAAGAGCGAAGGGTTCTTGGCCCGATTCGCTCGGCCGAGTTTGGCTCCAAGGTGGCCTTTTAGTTGTGTGTGTATGAAATTGATGAGTGATTGCCTCTCAATGTGATTTACTGCGGTAACACGTAATTTGCTCGGATTTTTCGGGAGTTAATATTTTTCCTCCGTGCTGTGTGGACGTGCGTGGGGCTAGTTTTGTTTTTTAGCGGATGTGCCGTTTCCCGCTACCGGCTATGCAGAGTCTGGCCAAACTTCCCGATTTTGAGCCGGGGATGTTCCTTATGTCCCATCATGCCAGCGTGTGTGTGCTTGATATTTTTGGGATGTTTGTTCCTAAAATCATTTTATGATGGCCTAAATTGGAATTGATATAGTTTTAATATTCTGTGCTGATGATATTTCGCCCCAGTGCTGCCGACCGGGCATCGCACGGCTTGTGAGCCAATATTTGTGACGCTCTTCATTGTTGTGCAAATAAACTTCTTTATCTACCATTCTAAACTTTTGTGTGGACTTTTCATGTTTGGATTACAGCGGGCCTGCAAAGCGAGATCACCTGATGGGTGAGACACTTCCATTTTATTTCTGTAACTACGTAATTTAAAAGTGCCAACTTAAGTTATTTTTAAAAGTGCTTGACCTGTATAATGTTGTCATTTAAGTCTGATTGTCCCCGTCATATAATTCTCACACTTACGAGGTGTTTGCTTCATTGGTTAAGGAGTCCTTGCGATTGTCGTGGTTGCAAGACTCCGGCTTGGGTTCAATGTACACACTATACGATACAGAGGCCTTTACATTAACTTACCTCCCACGCTCACACGAGCTAAACGACATTTTTGGTGCGTGACCAGTCCCTTTTTGGGGGTGACAAAAAAAAAAAATCTAAACAAAATGAATAATTTGTGTGAAGAAATTTGCTGGGTTAATCAGACTCAAAATGTGTTTTGGGGGTCTAGAGGTGCAAATTTTTGATACGTACAATGTGCATTTTGATATGTTGATGTGTTGAATGACCAAAAATATTTGATTTGTGAATATTGTGAAAAAAAAATTTTTTTTCTTGAAGTGATAATCATGAAAAACAGAAATCATATTCGCAGAAATAGTGCACCTCGTGCTGTTATTTCTAACAGTACAAATAATGTGAATCCAAATGTAAACACAAATGTTACACAAACCCCTCAAAACGTTTCAAGGTCTCCTAATGTAAACAAATTGCCTTTTATGTTGCATGTAAACAATTTTAGTGGTGATTCCACTCAGGTTGAATATTTTGTAGAGCAAGTAAAAGATATAATTGAAGTTAATTCTTGGCAAAATAAGAAGGGAGTGCTATATTTAAAAAGTAAATTGACAGGAGCCGCACTCAAATATATTTTGGAAACACCTGATTTACGCTATTCTGATTCAGTAGAAAAAATAACTGATGCTTTGTTGACTTTTTTCAAGCCTCTCACAAATATTTATTCTATGAAAGATTTTCATGCCCTTTGCATGGAAGAATCAGAGTCAATTTTGAATTTGACTCACAGAATAAAATTAATTACCACTAATGTTTTCAAAATTAAAAATCCAGAATTCCAGAATGAGATAATGTTGCAGAAATTGCTATCCACTATCCCTTCAGACTTCAGATCCAAAATTTTAGAGTTGAACATAAAGTCTTTTGATTCAGCTGTAAGCAAAATTGAACAATTGCAACAATTAGAACGAGATGTTCAGTCTTATGACCAACCTCAATTTTCTGATGAACAGGTATTGGCTCTTAACAAAAAAATTGTGTTTTTAGAAAAGCAGTTAAAAAATGCTGAAAATCTCAATGCAAATTCACAAATGAACTCTGATGATTGTTTACCTAGAAAAAAGTTGTTTACCTCTGTGGATGATTTGTTTGAGGTTGATGAAATTCCTTAAAGCGTTCTGATCAAAATGGTGTGTTTCATGGGAAACAAAAATTTTGTAATGATAGAGAAAGTGCTAAAATCACTTGTAATTTTTGTGGTAAATTGGGGCATGTTCAATCAAAGTGTTTTCAATTTTTGAAACAATTTAATAACAATGTGAGATTTCAAAATAAACCTTTGTCGAGAAATTTTTCTCAATGTAATAATGTAAATGCTAGAACTGATAATTTGTATCGGCGAAGAAATGAACGTTTTATTTTGCATGAAAATAAGGAGAATAGTCAGGTTAATTTTTTGAGTTATTCAGAAATTCTTAAAAATAAGGTGACATATAATGATGTGGGAACTCAATTTTCTCCAATTAAAAGTGTTCAGTGTTCGCAGACTGTTCGCGTTGACACAATTCAAAATTCTGTCCCACTGACATCAGAGAATTCGGGTCAAATGCAAAATCAGACACCAATGGTAAATTTTGAACATCATGTTCCAAATAGAAATCTGTCGGTACAAAATCCAGAGCCCAGATTTCAGTTCCCACAACCTATACATAACACTGTTGAATTGTTACCAAATTACAATTGTAATTTCATACCTAACAATATTCCCATGGTTAATAATTCATATTCAGGTGGAGGTAATTCTTCATTAATTCAACCAGTTGTTGAACACAGAGCAAATTTTGCTAACCAAAATGTTGTTAATGGACAAAATTTTATGAACTCCAATAAAAATACACATAATGTCCATTATGGTAATAATGCTGGTTACAACGTACAAAATCAGGTTATTCCACCTCCTCCTGGTTTTAACTTGTCATTTTTGCCTGCAAATAATGCTGTGATGTCACAACCACCTGTTTTTGACAATTTAATGCCTTTTCATCAAAATTTAAGTGTGATGGGCAATAATCCTGTTAATCATAGTGCTTATGTGTCAGATGTGATTCGCTCTAGTGGTTATAGTTGCTCGAACCCAGTTAGAAAGTCTACCGGTGTCATTAAATTGGGTAAAACTCTTGCAACTCAAAATTCTCCTGTGAAAAATAATTCCTCATTGTCGGTTGAAGCTCAGGAATTTATTCCTGCTGCTCTGGTAAATGTAAGATTGCAAAGTTCACATCATGAGGACTTGTCAAATAAGTTACCATTGGTCAAAGTTCAAATTTCTAATTTGTTTTTTCCTTTTTTAATTGATTCTGGAGCTAGTCTAAGTATTTTGAGTGATGATGTTGTCCAGAAAATTAAACAAATTGTCAAAATCAAAAATTTAGGAAGACGAATAACTGTATACACTGTGAATTCTAGTGTAGATTTTATTTCATGTGTAGAATTCTCATTTAAAATTCAAAGTAATTTCTTTCGTCATTCTTTTTACACAATGAATATCAGAGATAATTCTCCATTTGCGGGAATTCTTGGTTATGATTTCCTAACTAAACATAACATGTATATTCCCCCTAAAGAGAATGTATTATTTTATGACGGTAACAAATTTCCTTTGTTGAGGAGCCCTCATGAACTTGACAACAATGTGAACTTGTGTAATAATTGTAGTGCTTACACATCTCCCAGTTTGGAAGCTATGAATAGAGTTCAGGTTTTTTCTAAACAGTTTGTTGAACCAAAACAAACTGCCCTCATTAAAGTTTTTGCTCATGGAAAGTTAGACAACAAATCACATTTTTTGTTCACAATTTGTGATTCGGTAAATTCAGTTAAAATTGAAGACTCAATAATTGCTATTGATGAGGACTCGAATGGGCAGTTGTGCAAGAAAAATTCCTTTTATCTATATGTTGAGAACAATTCTTCTCAAAAAGTTCACCTCAATAAAAACATGACTTTGGGGCATTTGAGTCAAATTGACCATATTCAGGAGATTGAGAATAAAAATAATGAGCATTCACTGAACTTTATTCAGGCGTCTAATGAAGTTGTGCAACTCAGGGAAAAGGAATTTAATTTGGAAAATTTTAATTTGGCTCATTTAAAGGATAATCAACTGTCTGACATGCAAAAATTGTTGAAAGAAAATACTCAGTGTTTTTCAAGTTCTTTGAACTCCCTCGGTCATTCAGACAGAATCAGAGTCGATTTTCAATTCACTCATGATTATCCAATTAAGGCGCTTCCTTTCCCCATACCTCAGAGTCTTCAAGAAGAAGCTAAAAATCAATTAAATCAATTACAAGAGGCTGGCGTGATTTCTAGAAATTTATCTAATTACGGTTGTCCCTGTCTCCTGGTGAAGAAAAAAGATGACGGATCAGGTGTACAAAAGCACAGATTGGCCTTAGACTTAAGACTTTTAAATTCCATAATTGTTCATTCATCTTACCCGCTTCCGAAGATCCATTCCCTGATCAACTCATTGTCAGAATACAAATATTTTTCAACTTTGGACTTACATGCTGCCAATCATCAAATTGATTTACCAGAAGAGTACCGAGACAAATTTTCCTTCACTACACATTGGGGTACTTATGCTTTTCACAGAATTCCTTTTGGCGTGGCCAGTGGAGCGAGCATACAACAACATTATTCTGACACTGTTTGTGAACAAACAAACATGGACGGAGTGTATTCATATCAAGATGATTTGATCGTAGGTTCCAGAACCTTTGATGAGATGAAGGCTAAGCTTCAGAAACTGTTTTCAGTCCTTAAAGACTTTAACTTGACTCTGTCACCAAAGAAATGTCATTTTTTCATGGACAAAATAGATTACCTGGGATTCCAGATTTCCCAACATAAAGTCTTGCCAATCTCGTCAAATATTGTGAAAATTACTTCCTTTCCTCCGCCAAAAACAAAGAAGCAGCTGAAGCGTTTCATTGGTATTTGCTCATATTACAGAACACTCATATAAAAATTTTCTGATTTGATTCATCCACTGAATCAGTTGACCCATCCTAAGGCAGTTTTTAAATGGACAGATGAAGTAAATGAATGTTTTCAAAAATTGCAAGAAGTGTTTTTCAAGAATCCATATATTGTTCAACCGAATTGGAATGAGAAATTCTATGTGAACACAGATGCAAGTGGACTGGCAATAAGTGGTGTGCTCTTGCAAAAGAGGGAAGGTTTGTTTATCCCCATCTCTTTCTTTTCGAAATTGCTTTCTCCAGCTGAAACGAGGTATCCTGCTATAAAGGTAGAATTGATGGCAATTGTGAAGACTGTCGAAGCATTCAAGTCATACATATTTAATCGCCACATTTTTTTATTGTGTGATGCCAAAAGTCTGAAATTTTACAGTAAAAACTCGTCTCCTGCATCTTTAACTACTCGGTGGCTAATGACTTTATCTGAATACAATTATTCCTTCTTGCATTTGGCTGGTGAAAAAAAATTATTTGCTGACATGCTCTCTCGCACAGACCTTACGAATCATCAAATTGATATAGTATCAGATCCTTCCTTGTTACGTGATAATCGAATTAACCCTGTGGGTTGACACAACTTTCGATAAGGGGGAAGTTTTACCGGAAATTGTTGAAGTGTATGAGGATAATACTGGGGATTGTGTAAACACTGATGGTTCTGATCAAAATGTTAATTTTGTTGATAATGTACAGAATTCTGGTACACTTTTACAACATTGTGTTAATGTGTTCAGTTTAATTGATGTTGGAGAAAAGGAGAAAGATCCTTTGTTGCAAGTAACTCAGTCGACAATTTTAAAAGAGCAGTTAAAAGATCCTAAATTATCTGTCATTTATAATAATATTCTTAATAGAGTTGCTCTTGAAAAACATAAAAAATTTTGTATCCATCCTGAAACTTTGGTTTTAATGATGTGCAAAAGTAATTCATCTAATGATGATCAGGAAAATTTGAAAATTGTCATTCCTGACTCTTTAAAAGCTAAAGTTTTAAGTATTGCTCATCATTCACATCTCGGCATAAATAAGACTTATGCATTTTTAACTAAAAATGTTTATTGGGAGAGAATGTATGTTGATTGTTTAAATTACTGTGCTAGTTGTACTAAGTGCATTCAGGCAAAGCCTCATCGTATATACAAAGCACCCTTTCAGGAAACCTTTTCACCTGTTAAATGTAATCAATTAGTGACACTTGACATTGTTGGACCTTTTAGCAACAACAAATACATCTTAACTGTCATTGATGCCTTTTCGAGACACTTAGAGTTGTATATTTTGAATAATATAACTGCTGTCTCAGTTGCTAAGTCGTTCCTTAAATACGTCACTTTGTTTGGCAGACCTGAATTAGTTTTGACAGAGCTTGGTCGTCAGTTCAATTGTGAACTGTTTGCCAAATTTAATCAGCTTTTTAATATACAATTAAGGCATACAACGTCGGCAAATGCCCAGGCTAACACTCTGAGTGAAAGGGTGAATTTGTCCATTAAAACTTCAATTAAAGCTTTGCTAGCATCAGGTCCTGATTTTGATTATGCTGTTGATGTTCATAAAGCCTGTTATAACGCGTCCACACATTCAACTACTGAATTCTCTCCTAATCTTGTTCACTTCGGTCGGGAGTTGTCTTTGATAACAGACATTGTTAATTTCAATATTAATCCATCTTTGGATTCGGCTTTTGAACTGCACAAGCTCTTAGAGCAACTTCAATTTGTGTATCGTGAAGTCTACCGGAATTCTGTAACTAAAAAGTTGGCACAAAATCAAAGTCATAATGAAAATTGTAAACCTCGTAATATTCAAGCTGGTCATCTTGTGTACTTGAAGTCAAAAAACAAGTACAAACCTTCATATGATGGCCCATATTTTGTTAAAAAAGTGATCTCACCCGTATTGCGTCTTATTCAGGAATTGAATAACAAGCAGGCACCATTGAAGAAAATACATGTAAACCGTTTGGTGAAGTTCCAGAAAAGACGATCACATTTGGGTGGTGATCAATCTGTGAATAAGAACAATGATGTTGGGAGACCGGAATCTCCTATCCCATTTCAGGTACCTGTGAATGCTGATGTGGTTCCTGCTGTGAGACTCCAGAGCCCTGATGCTTCCGCCGGACCGTCTTCGGTTCCTGATGCCGTTACTGCGCCTGACATCCAGAATGATGTCGGAGCTCCTGTTCCCCAGCATGATCCTGTGCCGGTACAACAGACCAGATCCCCATCCCAGCTTCGGCGACGTTGAGTGGCTGGATGTGCGCTGCCGCCGCTATATCCCTGTGGCTCCTTCCGTTGACCGTGATGGTGATTCGGCATGTGAAATAATAGTGCCTATGATCCTGTCTCCATCCCGTGTGCCATGAAGGGACCTCTGATTTGTGCAAGTGTTCCTGATGATGAAGTGATCTCATCAATGGGTGGTAGTGCCTCCAGAAATTCAGTGAAAAGTGTTTAAATTTTTTTTTTTACAGTGTATGTGCAATTGCGACTGGAACTTTTTGCAAATTAAAGCGCTTGAAGAAATCGTCTTCAGCATGAAACATGGACCTTGGTTACCTCTTCCAAGATGAAATGATGTCAAGTATCTTGTATATATTTTTCTTTCTTGATAAATTTTGATGTTTGCTTTTGAATTTTTTAATGATGATTGATGTTGTGCATATGCTTTCATCCTTGGCTTGTGGTTGAAATTTGGAATTGTCTTTGTCACACAATTCTAGTTTTTCTCTTTTGACAAAAGTAAATGTTGAGTGATGAAAAGGGATTTTTTTTTGGGTTTGAGACAGATCATGATATGCTTGTGAATGAATAGCCAAATTTTTTTTGTTCATTGTCTATTGAAGTTAAAAATTCACTTGAAGGGCATTTGATCTCACTCAACTTGCATACTGCTTTGGTTTTTTTTTGTTTGTGACCAATCTGACGTTTTGTTGAAAAATAATGGCAAATTTTTGCAAAAAATTTTTTTTTCTGTGCATTGCCCTTTCGAAAGCAAAATTTGGGAGCAATTTTTTTATTTGAATTTGAAATATATTTTGGTATGCTCTTGAATAATTGGTCACATGTCTTTGAAAGCATCAAAGTAATTGAAAAGTGAATTTAGAAAAAAAAAATTTTGAAACTTGCTCTTGATATTATATGTGAAATAATTTTTTTGTTGTAAATATGAGTTCCTTTGTTGTCATGTTTGCTTCCCCTTTTTGCAGGTTGACTGATTGGAATGATTTGCTCACTGTGAACGGTTCATTTGATGGTACTTCTTGGTTGGGTTGAGCCCTGTTGAAATTGGTGATCACCTACTTCTTTTGTCCTGTTTTCCCCATTTTGGTTTGTGGTTGTAGAGGTACATTTTTGGCTATCTAAATTTGTTCAGATCTGATTCCTCTTTTCATTTCGACCTCAAAATTTCTCACATTTGGAAATTTTTTTTACAAAAATGAGTTGTTGTATTGTGAAGGAAAAATCTTCCTTCGTACCTCACCCTAAATTGTAACCTTCTTGGAGTACCAATTGAATGATGTGTGACAACTTGAAATGAATGATTTGAATGAAGGGCATTCTGTGTCAACATGTAAATTTTTTTCTTTGTTTCTTTGTGGAATTCCATGTTTTGTGAAGTGAATTTGAAGCATGCAATTTTTTTTTTGAGATGACTGAAAATTTAACATCTCCTCTGATCAGAGCTAATTCTTGTGTGAAAATTTTTTTTTGGTTGAATGAATGCTGCAGGTGTTGTGCGCACACATTTTTATTTTTGAGATCCACCAGTGGTTGTGAATATTGCAGAAATTGATATATGGCCATTTTGTATATTTTTTTTTGGTACCATTGAAAGGTTTTTGGTGCATGTTGAGAAGTGAAAGAAATTTCTTTTTGATTGAAATTTTTAATGCTCCCATGTTCTGTGTTAGCTGAAACACTGTATGTATAAAGAGAATTGCATTTGAATAATTTGATTGTGTGACGTGTAAAGTTTGTGAAAAAATTGAAGAAAAGTTTCAATTGATGCAATGCCAAAATCCTTGAATTTGATGCAAGGTTTTTTTTTTAAATGAAAAATTTTGAATTTGATATTGTGAAATGACATGTAAAAAATTTAATGCATCAAATATTTGTTGTGAAATGCCAATTTGGAAATTTTGAGTATCCTTGTATATATGGAGATGAATGAAAGTGAAAAATTATTTTGTTGATCAGGATACATTTGGCATGTTTTGGCCTTTTTGGAAAACCTTTGAAAGAGAGATTTTTTTTTTGAAACTGAAAATTTTTTGGCCACTTTGCTCTCTCTTTGTTTTTGGCATTTGAAAATTTGAATTGTTGGCCATACTTGATGCCATTGTACATAGTTTATTTTGAAAATTTTGGCCACTTTAAAAATAACTGAATGTTTCTTTTGTTGATGCTCTTTTGGGAAGTTTTTGAGGCTCAATTGGAAGTGTTAAAATTTTGAGCAGCACTTGCCAATTTAAATTTTTTTTGCTAATTAGAGCCTTTGTACATAATAGTTGCCCTGTGTTGTGCCTTCTTGGAGCATTTTGAAAATTACGCGGCGTAAGTAGAATTTCGATGCACAATTTTTTTTTCTGACAACCTCTTGAACATTTTTTTGTGATTACTCCTGCCCTCAAAGGCAACTTTACAGCGTCTGCTGTGTGCCTGTGTCGATTTGTACTGGTTGTACTTGACGTTTTTTTTTGGCTGCCCGGAATATTTTTTTTTTCAAAACTTTGTCAAGGGAGGGGGGAAATGTGGTGTAATCCACATTCATTCTGTTTCATTTGGTTTCGATTTCCGGCGAGTCATTTTTTTTACCGACTGAGAGCCGTTGCGGTGAACCTTTCCCCTCGCGATCATGAAACTTTCTGATGACGTCATTGATTCGCATTTCTGAGGTCACTGAACTTTTAGCCAACCGCAAGAAAGTTTTGGTTTAGAATTGATTGTATTGGACGCGGAACCGCTTCGAGTTGGATTTTGGATGAGGTAATATTTGTTCTAGAAACTTCCATGGAAAAGTTGATAAAAAGGCGACGTAACGTTTTTTAAGGGGGAGATCACATTTTTTGTGCGCATCGGAACGCCGTGTTGAAGAGCGAAGGGTTCTTGGCCCGATTCGCTCGGCCGAGTTTGGCTCCAAGGTGGCCTTTTAGTTGTGTGTGTATGAAATTGATGAGTGATTGCCTCTCAATGTGATTTACTGCGGTAACACGTAATTTGCTCGGATTTTTCGGGAGTTAATATTTTTCCTCCGTGCTGTGTGGACGTGCGTGGGGCTAGTTTTGTTTTTTAGCGGATGTGCCGTTTCCCGCTACCGGCTATGCAGAGTCTGGCCAAACTTCCCGATTTTGAGCCGGGGATGTTCCTTATGTCCCAATCATGCCAGCGTGTGTGTGCTTGATATTTTTGGGATGTTTGTTCCTAAAATCATTTTATGATGGCCTAAATTGGAATTGATATAGTTTTAATATTCTGTGCTGATGATATTTCGCCCCAGTGCTGCCGACCGGGCATCGCACGGCTTGTGAGCCAATATTTGTGACGCTCTTCATTGTTGTGCAAATAAACTTCTTTATCTACCATTCTAAACTTTTGTGTGGACTTTTCATGTTTGGATTACAGCGGGCCTGCAAAGCGAGATCACCTGATGGGTGAGACACTTCCATTTTATTTCTGTAACTACGTAATTTAAAAGTGCCAACTTAAGTTATTTTTAAAAGTGCTTGACCTGTATAATGTTGTCATTTAAGTCTGATTGTCCCCGTCATATAATTCTCACACTTACGAGCTGTTTGCTTCATTGGTCAAGGAGTCCTTGCGATTGTCGTGGTTGCAAGACTCCGGCTTGGGTTCAATGTACACACTATACGATACAGAGGCCTTTACATTAACTTACCTCCCACGCTCACACGAGCTACACGACATGCTCTTTTAACTTCCTTGATAAATCAGAATGATGTCAAGATATTATTTCCAAAGATACGACTGGTTTTAAACGTGAAGATTTCTGAATTTTTCAGAAGGCTTCCAGGATAATATTAGGAAGGTTACTGAATTTTAGCGGAAAAAGTTCCTGGAATTTGCACGATATGTTACTGGCAGATATTGGGCATATCAGCTGCCCATTATTTTCCAGGAACGTTTCTGAATCGTTTTTACAGTGTGTGAGCGTGTGTGCAGTGTAAATTTGTAAAGGAGTGTGTATAGCTTATGTGTATGAGCGTGCGTTTGTGTAGGACATGGACGCCACCGACTAGGAGAAGCGGATTCCTGGGGACAGTCCTCAGGACCAGAGGGAGGACCGCGCCTGCAGAGGACGGTGGGGGTTGAAAATGGAACCAAACATCAAGGACGGTCAAATGAAAAAAATTAGCAATCGTGATTGCTCAAAAAAAAAAAAAAAAATTGCAAAGGGCGATAGGACCCTACTTGTTGGGTTTCTTGTTTTCATAAATGAAATGGAAAGGAAAGAAGAAGTTCGCACAAGCCATATTATTACTTGTAATTTTCTAAATTAGGTAATACGAGGCATATCCATACAAAAATAAGTGGTGTTTAAGGTGAGAAAATGAATCTATGGCTTATTGGTGGATTTCCACCCGTACACTTATCAAAACGGTTATATTTACAGCGTATACCAGTGTCATATTTTTTATTTCTTATCAATTTTAAATAATGGGAATTAGTGATCTGGAAATGTTGTGCTTATATATATATATATATATATATATATATATATATATATATATATATATATATATATATATATATATATATATATATATATATATATATATATATATATATATATCTGAAGTTTGGCAATTTTAATTCATCTATCTAGGTGTTTTTCCTGAAAAAAAAAACGCGATTTCCCCCCCCCCCCCCCCGTTTAAAATGCAAAGTCTCGTTGAGTCCTTTAAAAAAAAAAAAAAAAAAGAGCGCAAACGACTTGTAACCATGACGACGGAAATTTATCTCTCTAAATAGATATTGAAAACAACTAAGGCCAGGTGGAAGAAAAATAGCATGTTAAAAAAAAGAAGAAGAAAAATCTCCGATTTTAAAAATCAGAGTTTCTCCCCAACAAAACCCATTTCGTTTATCTAACTCAAATGGCTTTTGTTGATCAGAACATTTTTTTTCTTTTTTTCCGTTACAAAGAACTTAAAAAGATTGTATCGATCACCGATTATAAGTAAATGCTGAATAGGCCAACTACGCTATGGCATAGAGCACCGATTTTTAGTGGCCCCCAAATCCAGCATACATAGACTTCGGTGCCCCTCCCCCCCCCCGTAAGATTTTTTTAAAAAACTTTAACAATGTAACTTTTTAAGAGTGTGTGCTCTCATATCCCTTGTGCCCCCTCCCCCACGCCTCGGGGGTTGCGAGGGTAATATGTACGACACTGCCCAAATCACCAAAATTATTTAAATTCTAATCTCAGAAAAATTACCATTACTTAACATTGATGACAATGAATGAAAAAAAAGCTGTGCTTTTACGAAAATTTAGTTCTAGCCAATACCACTCAGTGGAAGTCCTCAAGTTAATAGTGATCCCGGCAATCTGTCATGTGGTTTATTAATCCTACTTCAAGTAAAAAAAGTCCAAAACTGCACTGTAAAAACGATTCAGAAACGTTCCTGGAAAATAATGGGCAGCTGATGTGCCCAAATTCTGCCAGTAGCATATCTTGCAAAAAACAGAAACGTTTTCCGCAAATGCTTGGTAACTTTCCTAAAATTATCTCGGAAACCTCCTTAAAAATTCAGAAATCTTCCCGTTTGAAGCCTGTCGCGTGTGTGGAACTTTAGAGTAAACTTCGTTAGGTTTAATCCAATAGCTTGGTCCCTTCCTGCTTTATAAAGAAAGTTCCATAAGCAGTTATCTCAAACATGGCCAAAGCTAAGCCAGAATCGCAAGCAGGTATCGAGAATTTTATTCGCTTGCAACTCTTGCAAAGCAGCTTAGTCCATACTTATTCGCTCCCTCTAGGAGCTTAATCAGCATGGACGGGCCGTAAGCAACCTGAAGCCGATTCACTTTATAAATACGCTCAGTCAATCTTTAACTGGGAGCTAAGAATATTTTTCTTAACTGTTAGAAGTCTGCATCCGAGCAATTTGTAGCCATTCAGGAAACTTTTTGACAATGATACTTGATTTTTCCAGAAAGTGGATAAAAACTGTTGAAATCCCGACACGTTACACGGAAATACTCAGTAACGTTTCGGAATTTTTTTAGTGTGCGATTTGAGAACTTCAGCCTCAAGAAATCACCGCAGCAGAGCCCAGACACCCTATTTGTGCCTTAATATTACTTATGTTAACCCCCTCCCCCCCTTTGGTTTGTGTGGTCATATTTCAATAATAATCCCCTCATGAAGCTGAAGCAAGATCCGCTGTTACATTTTTTCTCACAAACTAAGTTGCACAAGCGAGAAGCGAGTGACTACATCTGTGCAACGAAGTAAACATAAGAAACACCGTAATTAATGCAAGTAGTTGCAGACACGTGTTTCAGGGTTTCAAGAAACCTCTTTTTCAGTGCAGAAAAGTGTGAGGTTTTCAATGAAAAGTCATCCTACAAACTCATTCCACCTTGAAATTTTTACTGTTCATTCTCCTTGCTTTTATCGGATGACTTTGCATCCAAAAGTTAAACTTTTTTGCGTTGAAAAATGAGTTCCTTGAAACCCCGAAACGCGTATGCAACTTCTTGAAATTTTTGCATTAATTATGTTATTTCTGATATAGATACTTCTCCATAGTCCGTGAGCATTCTCATGTATGTGATGCAAAAAGGTTTTATTAGAAGACAAGAAAAATGCAGCCAAACCTTATTACGCCTGAGATTGCAGATAACACGTTACAAACCGAATTGTGGCATGCACATAAGTGACTGGAGCCACTGGAGACGTTTTTTGTGATTTGTTTCAAAGTTATTTTCAGAGGTAAAGTTATTAAACTCAAACGATTCTGAGCTCACAGGAAGAAGCGCTTTTAGAAGTGATAAAAGAGAACGAAACCAACGAACGATTCCGACGACCCACAGCAAAAAGTTTTCCCATTGAACAATTCGAGCCCTTCCTAATGGCAAATAATGATCGTTCTGATTTGTTAGTCAAGGAAGATCTTGTCATGGAAGTGATGCGATTGATTCCGAAAGCATTACTGCTTCACATAGAACATCGGAAACCAAAAAAAAAAAAAAAAAAAAAAATGACTTCCAAAAGAATGTCATAATCAGTTTTTTTTAATATAGATAACTAGGGGGCTCTGCCTCCTGCTCACTAACGCTCACCAACCCCCGAAGATTGCTTCTCAATCTTATTTGATTCGCAAAGATTTAAATGGTCAATTAGAAGGAAAGAGATTAAAAACGCATTATGAGCTCCCTTTTGATCAAAAAGCCCCCTTCCACGACTTTCAAAATAACCTGTACCAACTTGCAGAGCCTTAAGGACTAAGGAGCTCCTGAGCATTGCAAAACTGCAGTTTTGTAAGTTTGAAAAGTCGCTTTCATATTCGTGATCTCTAGTAATATATTTTGCTCTTTAGCTCGGGGCTTGAATTGAGTTGAGCCTAAGTTTTTTCGTTAAAATCGAAACCCTTAAAGTTTGTAAATAAGAAAGAAGAAACATGCGAATCGAAAATATTTAGCGCCAAATGAAAAATAAATAATTTTAATGGAGATGAGATTATTCGAACTTGATTTTTAACGGCTTGTAACTTTTTTTCTTTGGAGATAGAAGCTTAGTTTTAAGACCTTAGGTCCAGTTAGATCTGGAGTAAAAAAAGCCCCTCTTTCCAGTGGTGTCAAAAAGAAAACTGTGGGACAATGCCTTCGCTTTTTACTGATAGATTTAATGAAGAAAATAGTGCCTAAATTTTAGCTAAGCCTAAAAAAGTACGAGCTCAAAACGAAAATAACTCCCGCCGTATTTAAGTTAGAGCATTGAAATAAATTCTGTAGGACGCAGAAAATTCTACCCTTTCAAACAATATATAATGTTAATATATGCAAGTAATTTTTCATCCCTTTAATAGGCAATAATAAACAATTTACGCTAAATTTGAGCTTAAAAAATTAATTACAAAAAAACTAATTCGAATTTTTAAAAAATAAAGCCCCAGATGCGCATCCCCGGGGCTCGAAGTAATTTTGTACAAAATTTCCAGGCTGCAGGTGCTATGGAGTCTCCTGGGCGCAGAACCGCCACAGACTTCCTTCCAGAATTTCTTTGAAACCTTACTTTTATTTACTATAATGACATAAGTTAATGCATACTGTTTGACCACGGATTGTATGTAATTTGGAAATCTGCCATGTAAAGACGATTTCATCTGAATGAGTCTAGCAGGGGAGAAGGAAAATAACGATGGGATTTTGATGCACGCGTTTTATAATGTCACTAGTGCCTTATTCATTCATTGCATACTCAAAAATAAAATAAGGGGAAAGGAAAATAGTTATCATGGAAACAACAAAAAGAAAAGAAAATATATTCATTTTATTCAGGAACGTAAAAGCAAAATGGTAAGATCAAAACTTTGTTGTGATATATAAATCAATTAATATATATATCACTATAAATCAATTAATTTTTGCCGTGAGAATATAGATCGAATATACTTTAGATTTAAAAAATGTTGCTGTGAGCAAATTTTCATTTTTACAAAACTAAGGCTAAATAATAGATAACCAAAAGTGCACATCTGAAACAAACGAATTAACATCCCTATAAACTAATAGACACGTCTATTTCCACCTATAAACCGGATATTAGCCTTTCCATGCAATCGATGGTCAGACAGTATTCTCGTTATACAAGTCATGCATATGTATCGGAATAAGTACACAATAAACTTATAATATATATTTATCTATCACTAGATTGTATTTATTTATTTATTTATTTATTTCATCTATGGAGACTAACCCCTAATTTAATTCTACTTATTGATTTTTTCAGTTTCGGTTTTCGCGGCATTTTCGTACAACGTAATCCCCGCTGAAAACGGGTGTTTTAATGTAATGTTCCTAGGATATAGAAGCTTGTAAAGAGACACGGAGTTGAATTTTTCAGTAATTTATATTAAATTTTTAATTTTCTGTAAATCAGTAATGGAAATTACTGTGTATAAAATGCAGGGTTTGTACATTGCATTTTTTGATAACTTAAGATTTTTGGGCCGAAGAAATTACAAACAAACGTTGTGAAGTCAAATCATTCGTATCTAAGTAAGAAAAGATTTTGCTCGAAAGTATTTAGTCTTAAGTTTTTCGAAATGAATCTTTTTCTAAATAACAGAATCTGGGTAAAAAAAAGTTCTACCAGATTTACAGAAAAGAAAATGAAAATAGAACAAAAAGAGTACAGTGATAATCTAATGCCAACGACATGAAACAAGAATTAGCATTAAAAATAAGCGACCATTAGAGGAAGTGCATTTTATAGTAAAGTTTCAAATCGCAAGTGAATCTCAGGGGTGTACTTTTTTCTCTTTCGAACTGTAAGGAACGAAAAGAACAATATAAATTTAGGAAGAGTGAACCTTGTTCTATATTGTTTTTCTTTTCTTAAATTGTCTTAAAATTTTCGATTCCTTTCTACCTTTCGTTGTTTGTTTTCTTATAGTTTTTCGATCTAGGGTCTTTTAAAACTCGCATTTCTTCGGTTGTGAGGAAAGTATTATTTATTTTGTTAGGGAGGAAATCGTGAAATTCAATTATCAGTGGCGCCATCTATTAGATTAAACACAGATTGCAAAATAAAGCAAAATTTATTTTGAACGTTGTTTGGGGGGGAAAAAAATGAAGAGAGAGGGGGGGGGGGGAGATGAGAGGGGGAAAAACTAAGAATGCAGGCTCTTTCATAGCATTAAAAAACAATTAATCAAGTTGTACTTGTTTCGTGTTTGATGATAATTTAGTTATAAATTATTTTACTTTTCTAAATTTTTTCTTTTAATGTCTCGGTATATTTATGATTCCCCGTTCTCTGTTTATTTTTTTTCTACAGGGGGGAATGAAGGTATAATAAAAACTTGATTTCGTTCCTGCTATATTAAAATCACTTTATTTCGCAATCAAGACTAAAATAGGAACCAATCAAAAAAAAAAAAAAAAAAAGAAAAAAGAAAAGAAAAGAACTTTTCGAGGAGAAAATAAAACAACGCTCAAATGATTTCACCTCGACTCCAACTGAAAATTTGGTACTTAAAAAAAAAAAAAAAAAAAAAAAAAACGCAGCTAAAGGGCGTACATAACTTTTACAAAATAAAATAGAATACCATTAGAATAAAGTAAACAATCCTATAGACAAAAAATAAATAAATAAATAAAGTTGGCAGAAAAAAATTGTGACAGCTTTTGTTTTAATACCAGCTGTGTAAACGCACCTGCACGACGTTGCGCTTGTTAAAAAGTAGTAATTTTGTGACCTGATAGCCATAAAGACACAATTGCAGAATTTTTTAGCACTTGTTTTTGAGGAGCCATCCGAAAACAAAAATAACACCCTTGCTTGAAATACAGCCGAACCTCTATACATCGACCTTATTGAAATTTTTCATGTCGAAATTTTTGCTAACCTCCATGTTCATTAAATAGAAAAATGTTTATTCACATCGAAAACATCTCCATGTATTGAAATACATTTCAAAATATATTAGGAGATTTTATTCCACTCTGGATCGTTTTCCGACGAAAATGTAGAGCAAAAGAGAAATAAAGTTCTTTCTAAATATTAAGTTCTTTCTCTTATTCGTTTGCAAATTTCATTTGTGACTTACCTTGTAAAAGATACTTTTGTCTAATGGTTTTTTCTGCTGCTTAATCTGCTCAACTTCAGTAAAAACCTGTACACATTTCCAAAGGGAAAAGCATTCCAAAACGATAATACGGAAGGCTTTGGAAGAATACATCCAGGATAAACAGGCGCTGATTCAATTTTGCCGCCAATCTCTCCAAGGGAGGCTGATTTTCAAGGGTGCCAACCAGAGAGGGGGGGGGGGGATCAAGGCGTAGACTGCGCCATTGAAATTTTTAGGAGGGGGAAGGGGCTCGTTTTGAAGGGTATTTTTTCTTTTTTTGGAAGCGGCGACGCTCTTGCTCTTTTGGGTGGGAAGGGGCATCGCGATATTTAGTGGGGGTACGCCCTTGCGGCTCTTAGGAGGGGGGGGGGGGGGCACCCCTGTGATATTTGCCATTTTTTATGAGAATAAAATTAGCTTAATTTAATGCAACAATTAGAAAGATTAATCAAGAGAGATGGTCGTATGCGCATTTATCGTGATTTAATTGTTGGAAAATGGTGAGAAGAATCGGTATACCCTACTTTTCTTTGACATTTAAAATTTCTTTCATTCTTAAGTATATTAAAAGGCCCAAGCGAGTGCTCAAGCAGCTGTAATTTCCTATTATCTTCAGATTATTTTTTATGCGATGTAACATGTGTGTATAGTATATCTGAGTTTTTTGAGTAATGCGTATTAATTGTTGAATGCTGTCATGTTGAATAGAACATTTTTTATGCAGCAAAAACAAATATGTACTACATAATACTAATTAATTACCAAAATTCATTAGAAATGCATATTAGCATCACGTTAAGAAAACAAATAATGACTGAAAATGAGGTCGAAAATGTGCAGCTCTAAAATGTCACTAAAATATTACCAAGACTACAGCTGTTAGAAGCAAATATTGCATTTAATTTAATACTTTGGAGGCAAGGCACTTAGTATGCAGTCCTCGACATAAATACAGTTGTAGTCAGTTGTGACTCTTGAATAGAATAGAATTTAATACTTCATTTATAGATAAATTCCATTCTTGGTTCATTAGCAGCAAAATTTTCAATTACAGAATCGAAAAACCTGCTGGTTGAGTTGTTTTAAAAGAGTATATTCTAGTGATGTATTTGTGTAAAAATAATAGGCTAAAGTATGAGTGACGAGGGGGGGGGGGGAGGGGACTGCTTGCTTTGTTTCAAATTTGATGAAGCATCAATACGGTCTCTTATGATTGGATAAGAGCCATGTTGACGTTGTGTTGTCACGGCAGCACCCCTTCAATTCTACTTGTGCATGGACTGCTGGGTGGTTTTCTCTTTCCTTCCTGTTGGGATGTGTTTTCCGAGGAAATCGCCATTTGAGCGGCAAATAAATGTTTTTTTTTTTTTTTTTTTTGAGCAATCATGATTGCTTATTGTTCTCATTTGACTGTTTTGGCGTCCTATCATTTTATTTTCCCGCCAGCACCCTCTGCAGCCCCACCGTCGACCGGCTCCTCACGATGCTGCTCCTCTAGCGAAAACCATCTCCAGGTTGCATCCATATGCTACACACACGCGCATACATACACAACTACACACACACAAACATATACACACACACGCATACATACAGACACCTACACATACACACACACAAACACATACGCACAAGCACATACACACACATATGCACAACTACCCGCACACTCATGCCTGCATACAGACACAAACACACATGTCTACATACACATACCCCCCCCCACACACACAAACATACAACTACCCACACACTCATGCCTACACACAGACACAAACACACACGCATACATACACATACCTACACCTACACACATAACCAAACACACAGATACTCATGCCAGCAGACACAAACACACACGCCTCCCTACGCACACACACTCGTGATTGCGAAAAACATAATTTGAATTCAAGATGTCAAAATTCAAATTAATTTTTTAAATTTATTTTATACTTATTTTCAGTGAAAGTCAAGATAATAAAAAGCTTATAATTATGCACCCAGTCAATTATGCTAAAATGAACGTCAGTTAATAGGCTAATGTAAGATAAATAACACCAGCCTGTAAATTTTATCCGACAGTTTAGAAAGAGTGCAAGAAACAATGAAGATATTTTACTTCGATGAGTTCGAACTATGATGACATTGTTATTTTCCTTACATGATGTTAGAAAGAAACCTTCTTTTTTTTTTTAATAATATTTTTTACAGCTTGTCAACTAGACTTTTAAAAAGTTTTACCTGGCTGGAAATACCCAAACAAAAAATAAACTGCTGCTGCCTCACTGTTTTCCCTGTCTCACTATTTTCCCTGTCTCAATGTTTTCCCTGTCTCACTATTCTCCCTGTCTCACTGTTCTCCCTGTCTCACTATTTTCCCTGTCTGACTGTTCTCCCTGTCTCACTGTTCTCCCTGTCTCACTCCTCCAGTACTTCCGTAAGATTCATCCGATTTGGGAAACTCCTGAACTTTTATAAATTTCTTTTTAACCTTGTCATTCTTTGCCTGAACCCCCTGAAATCGATCTTGTTTACGTTTTCAACTTCTATATTATCTGGCTTTTTATTATTAGTGTATTTTATCTTTTAAATTGTGATCGCCCCCCATCGCCCTTTTAATAGTTAATTGCCCCTTTCTGGGCAATAACCCCCAAGTTGGGAACCAGTTTTAAAGCTTATTTATCTTGCCAATGTTAATTGAAGTTCATTGTAATTGTTCTCCACCCCCCATCTCTAAAATGTAGATACAAATTTTCCTTTTAAAATTTTATCTTGAGCTCACAAAAAGAAATTTGTGCATATAACTCAGAGCTTTTATTGCATTTCAGAAAAAAAAGGATAAAATAAATTACTTTTTCTTGCAAAAACATGTTAAAAAAAAACTTTTTTTTTTTTAAACGTTTAAAGCGGCAATCCATGACTAAGTAACTTCTCTTGCTTCATCTGACGAACAGGGTCCCCAGCCTCCTGTTCGATCGAGGCCGTAAGAAAAGCACTTTGTCAGAGGACTGCTTGCTTCTATTTTTCATTTTCGATTTTTATTTCTTGTGAAAAGACTGAAATACAAAAACCTAAATTGGAAGAGATTTAAAAGCTGTTTCGTTTTTTGATATTTGCGCTTGATTCCGGAGGCTCTTGTATTTAACTTAGGTGAGTATAAAGCATTTAATGTGCAAGAAAACTTGGATAATTTATAACATAAAAATAAAATTACGTTTCAGTTATTTTCCTTTTTTAAAACCCACTCCAGTCTTATTTAAAATAATTATTTATTATTATTGATATTAATTTCAATAATGGCTGTCTTAAGCTCGCCTCCATAAACTGAGTACATAATGCGGGTGTTTCCTTCAGTCAAAATTACTATTTTTGTCACTGAAATTGATTTTTTAAAAAAAGGAGGGGGGGGGGGGGGCAGAAATTTTTTTTCCCCAATATTTAATTTTTAATCATTTTTCTTTTCGTGTTAGACTTCTAAAACGAAATATTTCGTCCTGAAATTTTCTTTCTGGTAATAATAGCGATTTGTTCACTTGTGACATCAGCAGCGAAAATGAAAACAGCAACGGAACGGTTATTTTTTTAGATAAGATTATTTTTTAGAAGATAAGTCAAAATTAAGAAAAAAAAGTAACTCACCCCATGTTTTCGACTATGCTATTTCAGAAAAAAAAAGTTTTCGAAAAATAGAAAACAACCCAATTAACATCTGTGGTCTAAAGCAAACGTTTAAATTCAACAAGTAGTTCAAAAAAAAAAAAAAAAAAAAAAAAAAAAAAAAAATCAAAGTTTTGGATTTGAAGCAGAAAAACTTTCTTTGACAGATTTGGTTGAAGGAGGAGGTAAATGTCTTCAAACTTTCTGTAAAATTTAATTCACTACATCATTATCAAACAGTCGATGCATCACAAATAATTTGAGTAGGTGGATTAAGCAGGATTCGAACAGGATAATATGGGACACATGCCAGCAGTGCGGAAATTTCAGCGTGTGGGGGGGGGGGGGGGGGAAGGTAAGGCATCATTTCTACCATCATGAAGAATGAAAGAATAACTATGTGTAGTTTTCATGAAAACGGTATAAATTATATCTGGCACTTCAGAATATTTTTCCTCAATTGTAACACTCACCTTTAATTGATGAAATATTTTTATTCGTTTCTCATTCAATTAAGTTCCCATTACAATAAAGTGTGATTAAGTACTGAAGCAAGTAATAATTTCCTTTGGTTTTTTAACTAGTTTCTGTTTATACTTTGTTAGCTAATAAATATTTAGAAGACAAGTGGGTTATTTAAGAATTTGCCGAATTTTGCTGACAACAAAATGTCTGCTAATTCTCGTTTTTCAAATTTTGTTTACACATTATGACGGCATTTTTATACAGTAACCCCTCGTTATATTGCGCTTTTCGGGGGACAAAGAAAAAAGAGCGATATATCCGAAAGCGCGATATAACGGAGGGCATTAAAAATAGTTATGTCTAATACACAAGTAAATTGGCATTCGTTCTTTTTGACATTAGTTTCTAATGGTTTCGATGTGGGTACTATCACACCTATTGAAATTTAAACAAGATTGAAATTTAAGTAAATTTTAACCGTCAGAAAGTTAAAACCATCAAATGGCGAATGAAGACGATCTTTCTGAGCTACCGCGAGATAAGAATGAGCATTCCAATACCGTCTTATTCCGAGTAGGTTTTCTAATCCGTTTTACTTGCTGTAGAAAGGATGTGAAAAGTAAAAGAAACCAGATTGTTTCCAGGAAACTATTTCGCCCGTCCAGATCATTATTCCCTTCTTTGATGCAAATCCTGGTTTGTGCAACCAAGTACAAATCTTTTCTGTACTAAAAGAAGGGCGTATGTTCTCTTCTACATGGGCTACTAGGACACTTGCTTGATGTCTCTCACTCCTTGTAAAGGCAATGTATCAATACAAAAGAAGATGTCAAGTAGTTTACAGACCATCTTAAACTGAAATATACTGTGCGGATATGTACATTTGGATGACAGGAATTGCTGCTGCTTTTCTAGCGAATTCAGAAGAATTGCTTCCTTTTGCTCATTGACAAAATAGAGAAGAAAGAGACCTTCTCTGTGCAATACCATATGTTTTCAGAAATGGTTTCAAACTTAAAGCAAAGTTTTTTTCCTTATTTTAGGCTTTAATATTTCGGGAGACAGAAGAAACGAGCGATATATCCGAATGAGCGATATAACGAGGCGCGATAAAATGAGGGGCTACTGTATATTACAATCACGATAAGTGAAAAATGACTATAGCCAGGGGCGTCGCTACGAAAGGGCAGAGGGGCGTTTGGGGGTGACACCCAAAGTGGAATTGCAAGTTTTTGAAAAATATGAAGCCAAAATACATTTGTAACACTTCAAATCTGAAATTTTTCTGGGGGAAAAACCTCCGGACTCCCCATTCTTATTTCTCTTTTGTACAATAATCCGCTCAAAATTTCGTTATAACCCAAATGTAGTTGCTTCTGAAAATTGCATGAATTTCACGTTTTCATCTCTACATAGTATAAAATGTGGTCTCTAAAAAGCGGCTGTGTGTCTCGTAAAACTCGAGAACCACCCGGCCGATTTCG
This sequence comes from Uloborus diversus, assembly GCF_026930045.1. Taxonomy (NCBI): domain Eukaryota; kingdom Metazoa; phylum Arthropoda; class Arachnida; order Araneae; family Uloboridae; genus Uloborus; species Uloborus diversus. Next base: position 17,152,341 of record NC_072735.1, read on the forward strand.
TTGAAATTTTCAGTTTGTTCTTTCCAGTCCTGAAATGGTTTGCAGACCAGTTCGAAAAAAATCGATGAATGCTCTTTTTTAATTCCAATTTAGGACCAATTTTCACATAAATTCCTGAATATGGGGGTGAAAAATTACTTGCACATATGCTAATATTGGAGTGGACCGGGCATGTTTACGCGGTTTTTTAAATGAATTTTCTAATTTTTATGTTTGATTCTAGGAAATTTCAGACATTGTGGTTTTACGAAGCATTAATGAAGTCAAAACTTGTATATTCAGTTGTTGTTCGACTTGTATTTCTAACAGTAAAAAAAATGTTTTTTGAGTTCAAGTCGGTTGCGTAAACTTGACCCGAACACGGGGCAAGTCGAGTGGGGCACGTTTACGCATATTAAAAATTACACCAAGGAATAAGTGAAATAGATAGTTAACCAAATTTAAATGTTTTATTTCTCTTAAAACACTTTAAAAATAAAAAAAACAACTAATTAATTAAAGAACATTTTATAAGTTAAACTAAAATCATATGGGTTATTTCTAATTAAAAGCGGAAATTATTTAGTCATCTTCTTCATCACTGCTAGATTTTATTAACAAAATCAAGTATTTATTTTCGTATACTTGTCATGGGACAGCATTTGGACATTGAACCCTTCTTGTCCTTTTATCGATTGGTTCTGTGCTTTCAAACAGTAAATGCAAGCACAATTTTTTACTTGGTAACCAGAATTAACGTTCAATAATTTCCTTTTTACAGAGTGTACTAATTTTTTCCTGTCGCGGGTTCTGGTTTCTTTTCTTTTTTTTTATGTCTTCTATTTCTGTCTCAATAGAAACTTGTAGATTTTAAAGTATTTTCTCCTTTTCGTTTTGTTCTGCCCATTTGGGTTGTTCCTTTGTAGCTTCTAACTGCTCTTGTCTGAGGGCTTCTTTAATCGCAGTATCAGTTAGGATTGTGATCATCCTCTTTCGTTTTCTTTTCCTGGTTCCTAATGCTTTGGTTCTCCTTTTTCAAATGCGCGGTCCATATTGGGACGAGGAACCACGCATCCCATAGGGTAGTCCATATGTAACGATGTGGACGGCTTACCGGGAGTAATACTTGAATTATGTGTAAGCCTTTTCATTAGTTTGACATCTAACGTGGTTCTGTTAGTGTTTTGAAAATAATGTCTTACCATCTTTAAAATAAAGAAAATGTATTATAAGCTGAATAGTGTGCAAAGTTAAAGCTGAACAGGCATGAAAACAACACTATGTGGTTGTAAGCTATAACATACGAATCTGTTACTTAATCAAAAATGAATGGTGATTTTCAAAACTAAATAGCCCGAAAATACTAAATGTTTGACAGAGTACTTAGCGAGAAAAGCGTCCGGGGACCGTTTGAAGGTAAGACAGAGTAGTAAAACACATAAGAACGTACGTAAATGTGCCCCGATGAAAATGCGTAAACGTGCCCCGTCGGCAAATATGGATTTATTTTTAGCGTGCAACAAAATTTAAGATTTTTTCTGTCCATACAAATACAATTCTAACGAGCTGATGTGTGCATCACATGACTTCCTTTTACTCCAATTTAATGTCATTTCCCCATTATTCGCTATTTTAATGTGATTCAATATTTATTCTCTAAATATCACCAACAATGGCCAAATTGAAACCCAAAAAAAAAAAAAAAAAAAACTCCGCCAAATTTGTCGCCAAGTTGGCGACAAAAACTTGGCGACCAAAAGACTGGCGATATATCGCCAAGTGTCCGACAAATTATAACGCCACTTGAGTTTACATCGAAATTAACAATGATTTCCCCCCAAAAAGGTGCAAAAGACCCCCTTAGGAACATCCGAAAGCAACCAAAAGGGGAGGTGCACAACTAGACCCCACTACGAGTCTATGTACCAAATTTCAACTTTCTAGGGACATACCATTTTTGAGTTATGCGAGATACATACGCACATACGCACATACGCACATACACACATACGCACATACATACCAGGACGTCACGAAGAAAAGTCGTTGTAATTACCTCGGTGATGGTCAAAATGGATATTTCGCGTGTCTATACATTCTTAGGCACTTTTCCGCATGTGGTCGAATCGAAAAAAAAACTCAACATTCATTTGGGGGTGAGCAAAATGGAAATTAAGGGCGATTTTTGAGTGAAAATTTTTTCGCGAATACAATACTTCCTTTTTTGTAAAAGGAAGTAAAAAAGGATGAAATTCTGCTATTTTTACTTCCTTTTACAAAAAAAAAAAAAGGATAGTATTGTATTCGCGAAAAAATTTTCACTCAAAAATCGCCCTTAATTTCCATTTTGCTCACCCCCAAATGAATGTTGAGTTTTTTTTTCGATTCGACCACATGCGGAAAAGTGCCTAAGAATGGTATAGACACGCGAAATATCCATTTTTGACCATCACCGAGGTAATTACAACGACTTTTCTCGTGACGTCTGTATGTATGTGCGTATGTGTGTATGTGCGTATGTGCGTATGTGCGTATGTATCTCGCATAACTCAAAAATGGTATGTCCTAGAAAGTTGAAATTTGGTACATAGACTCGTAGTGGGGGTCTAGTTGTGCACCTCCCCTTTTGGTTGCTTTCGGATGTTCCTAAGGGGGTCTTTTGCACCTTTTTGGGGGGAAATCATTGTTAATATCAATGCAAAACTTAAGTGGTGTTACAATTTGGCGGACACTTGGCGATATATCGCCAGTCTTTTGGTCGCCAAGTTTTGTCGCCAACTTGGCGGAAAATTTGGCGATTTTTTTTTTATCTGGTTTTAATTTGGCCATCGTTTTTAATATTTAGAGATTAAACTATTGAATCACATTAAAATTGCCAATAATGGGAAAATGACATTAAAATGGAGTAAAAGGAAGTCATTGTGAGGCACACATCAGCTCGTTTATATATTATTTGTTTTTAACTATGCATTATTTATGCACAATAAGCTTCAAAACGTTCAACACAAAATTTACTCGACCTGGTAGAAAACAGATTTTCCTATCCGCATGCTAAACCGAAACTCCTGATGCTCAAAAACTTGTGAGAAGCAGCATCAATCTGGTATGACTCCAGTTATAACTCGCTTTGGAGAAAGGGCACTGCGTAAACGTACCCTATGCGTAAGCGTGCCCCGGTCTACCCTATACATCGTTGCAAAGAGTAAAATTTCCCGAGTTCTACACAATTTGTTTCAATGCCCTAACCTACTTACGGCGGGAGTTATTCGCTTTTTTAGCTCGAATTTTTTCAGGCTTAGCTGAAATTTAGGCACTACTTCCTTCATTAAATCTATAAATAAAAAGTAAAGGAATTGCCCCACAATTTTTTTTGGCACCACTCAAAAAAGCGACATTTTTTACTTCGGATGTATCTCGATCTATGGTCGAAAAACTGAACCACACTAAATAAAGTTACAAGCCTTTTTAAATCAAGTTCGAAAAATTTCATCTCCATTCAAGTTGTTCACCATTTTTTTTTCCGCATTTCCACGGTTACGCTTTTTGAATCCACTGTTTCCGTCAATCTTTATCATTTTACTTTCTTAAACTCATTTCATTTTGTGTTTCCGTGGTTACGCTTTGTAAATCCATCCGTCTCATTTTATTTTCTTAAAAGTATTTCAATATCTGTCGTCATTGTTTGAAAGGGAAATTTTGCGTGATATTTTTTTTTTCTTTTATTTAAGTCTGATTGCTGAATATACGTCACTTGACCCAATTTTTATTTTCAAAATAGACCGGACAAAAACGGGCAACGCAGCTAGTGTTCATATACACTTTTATTTATTTATTTTTTTGCGTTTCTTAGGGGGGAGAGGGTGTCACCCCAAATTACTGGCGTGGATCTCACCCATGCTAGGTACGCCAGTGCTATAGTGGCACAATAAAAGCTTCTGGATTTTTTATCGTTTCGTAAGAAAGAGCGCAATGATATTTGCTAGAGGAATTAATTTTCCTTATGTTTTCTTTTATTTGTTAAATATGGCCTTTGATCTATATCACGAAATATGCGATATTATTTTCTTTGAAGTATGAAGTCAATTTTGACGTTGCACTTCAGGCCACGGGATATAGGAAAATAAGTGTGTAATTTGAAATTAGCTTATCTCTCATATTTACGTATATGTTTGAATAAAATAGTCTGGACAGAATTTTTTATACGCCCTTTATTTTAGGCTTATAAAGCAAGCTATTATAAAATATGCTGCTTTCTGTTAGACATTACGGAAGAGATTTTTTTTTAATAATCATTTTACGAAAATATACATCATTTATATACAGTTATAGCTCGCGTTTTTAGGCGGTTTTTTTAGATAATGAATATCGTTCAAAATATAAAATATAACAAATTACTTTAGATAACACAGGTCACACTGTAACGTCAGAGAACTTGTTGTAAATGGCTCAATAAACTCTTATTCGAAAAAAGTTGTAATAGAAACACGGAAATTTTAGTTAGACTCTAAAAAGCTAAGAAGCATTATTTTGCTTCCAATTCTTGCAATAGATGGCAGCACCAAAAATGAATTTAGTGGCTTTAAAAGTTCAATTTTATTAATCTAATTAAGACTACTCTTCGTGTATTAGTTTGTTAGAAAAATCATAGCTCCGGAAATTAGAGCGCTACTGCCCATTAGACGTCAAATTTCCTTACTCACCCGCAAAATAGCTAAAAATCGGACATTATATTTATTATATTTTATAGTGAAATGACAATATTATTGTTTCACTTAATAATAATAACACTTAATGTACACATGAAGAATGGGCCGTTATAACATTCCATGTGCTTAAGATTATATTTTGCTGATCTCAACCGTCACCGTATCGTATAAGCAGGTTGACCATAAGAATGATCATTGATCAGTGTAAAATAGGATTCACAGCCAACTTAAACGATTAAATATGGTCTTTTAAATTTGAAGGAAAGCGTTACAGCTTTTGAACTAAACGGTTTGATGGAGGGAATGTGGGGTAAAATTAAAGAGTAGGACAAAGAGAGATGGTAAAGTATTATCCTAGGTAGTCTCTCCACTTATCTAGCAATTATTTAACTATGGTATTGAGCATACAGTTGGTGATGTCAACAAATAAATAGCTATAAAGATTAAAGTATATAATAATGTTGAGTCCTTTTCGAAATTCGGCGCCACTTTAATCTTTTGTGGTTTATCAAAAAAAAAAAAAAAAGTTATTATAAAATGATAAAGTTTTTATTGTTGACAGTTTAAATATTAATTGAGATTTTTCTGAGGTTCAGTGCTACACTTACGAAGTCAATATCAGGCATGCTGCGATTTCAAATGCTTAGCTCAATTTGTTAAGTGCACTCGGGGCAAACTGAAATAGTTCACTTCGTTTACTTTTTCATTCACGTATTACACAACGTATTATTCACGTCCTTGTAACCACGAAACACGTCTCTGCAGTAATTAGCAATTTTTGTGCATTAAAACGTTGGTAATTTATTTATTTATATACAGTCAAGCCCGCTTATTAGAATATCGGTTAAAAGAATATCCCGCTTAATATAATACATTTTCTTTGTACCAAACCAATGTAATGCGTTATTTTGATCCCGGTTAATGGAATATCCGGCTTATTAGAATATGTTTTCGTGGCAAAATGGCAATTCCATTAAGCTGGTTCGACTGTATAAGGGTTTTTAAATGTACACTTTTACTCAGGGGAGCTTACATTTATTCCTAGTAGATTGGACAAACGGAACTGATGATGTAAGATATCATTACGTATTCATTCATTAATTAATTCTGTTACTATTCTTCATTTATAAATTCATTTGTTAATTCTGTTATTAATTTATTATTTTATTCACTAATTAATTTTTATCGTATATTTATTAAATTATTTATTTATTTATTAATTTATTGTTTCATTGTTTATGCATTTATTCATTCATGTGTCGAAAATTATGTTACTGAAATTGCATGTAAAACATGTTTCATTAGAAAACTATTTTATGTTTCACTTTGCCCCCATACATGCGACAAAGTGAATACTTTTAGCTTTTTTTTTACTTCCTTTTACAAAAAAGGAAGTACTGTATTCGCGAAAAAAACTTCACTCAAAATGCGGCCTTAATTTCCATTTTGCTCACCCCCATATTAATGATGAGTTTTTTTTTTCAACCCGACCACACGCGGATAAGTGCCTAAGAACGTATAAACACTCAAAATATCCATATTGACATACCCCGAGTTAATTACAACGACTTTTCTCGTGACGTCCGTATGTACGTATGTATGCATGTGCGTACTGCGTACGTATGTCAAAGTATAACTCAAGAACGGTATGTCCTAGAAAGGTGAAATTTGGTACGTAGACCCCTAGTAGGGTCTAGTTATGCACCTCCCGTTTTGGTTTCATTCGGATGTTCCAAAGGGGGTCTTTTAAGTCCCCCCCCTTTTTTTTTGGCGGAAATCAATGTTAATTTCAATGCAAACTCAAGTGCTGTTATAATTAATGCAAACACTTGGCAATATATCGCCAAGCTTTTGGTCGCCAACTTGGCGACATATTTGGCGATTTATTAGGTTTTTTTTTTTTAAATCTGGTTTCAATTTGGTCATTTTTGGTGATATTTAGAGAGTTAACTATTGAATCACGTTAAAATTGCCAGGAATGGGGAAATAACTTTAAATTGGTGTAAACAGGAGTCATGTGATGCGTACGTCAGGTCGTTAATTTCCAAATGTACAACCAAAAATAGAAAATAACGGTTCAAAGTTAGTGTTGTTATAAAATGCTTACACTTTCTAAAGATACTTTTATTTTCAAAATACATTTCTGATTCGTTCTCTTTGAAAAAAATAAGTTATCTTAACTACTCCACTTTGCCACGAATTCCCTTACATGCTTTACTAAATATGATTTAACAGTAACAAATATTCGTTGTGAAATGTTTAAATCGTTTTAAATTATCTTAAATGATTTTAAATGCAGGCAAATATTTTTAAAATATAAGTAAATTTTAAAATGACCATGTTCATCAATAAATTTATCGCTACCGAAATTTTTATTAACTTTAAAAGCAATGCATGCTAAACGTTTTCTAAAAAATAAACATTAGACTAGCACTTTTAAGAAGTAATACTTGCACAATATAATAAATAGGCATTCTTTTTTAATGTCTAAGCACCTAAGTAGTAGGAAAATAAAAGCAATTGGTGAAGTTTTAATTTTGTTACATTTTCCCCTTTCCGTACTAATCTAAACTAATAATTGAGGAAAGTGTTTAACAAGAAAGTCTTGTATTGGTAAAAGAAAAAAAAAAGTAATAAATGCACAAACTTGCAGCCAATTGAGGATATATGTTTCTAGTCTCTAAGGAACCTACCATTTTTCAATTTTTGTACATTAATATTAAAGTGGAGATTTTATACATTGTACTCAATTTTATTACAACGTGCCACTTGATACAAAATATATAACAAGAGAAGTTTGAAAGCGCTTCAATAACAAAATAGTAATGTTTGAATGGAAGTATGGCTAATATAGATCAACTAGAAAATCGCCCGTTAAGGTATGACGAGTGAAAATTTCTTCTACATTTGAACGAAGCCATTGCCTGTTTGGAGATATTTTGATAATTGAAATTGTAACCCTAACTCTAGTAGATTAACCCTAAGCTCCAGTAAATAGCGTTAATTGTTGATCACTTTTTCGTTTCTTCATTCTTTTTGAATGACAGTCTTACCAGTATAACAGTTAAGTTACCTGATCCAGTTTAGCCTTGACAAAATAAAGCATTTCCCAGCATGTCAAACATTACCAAAAAAATATTATAAAATCATCAGGCTATGGCGCGAGTTTCATTGTTGAGACGTCAGGAACGTTACTCGATCAGTGAATTGGCTATTATTAGTACAACGGTAACATTGAAGTATTGGCTAAATTTCTATGATGACATGTAACAAATTTATTTTCATTTCGCACTTATTCTATTTAGAATTTTTTTTATTATTCTCTCATTGTAACAGGCTAAATATGAATATTCTTACCTACATTTCAAAGTTTCATTATGCCTAGAATAAAAGAAGTCAGAAAACATATTCGGATATTTTCTGAAACAGAAATTAAAAAGGCGTTTGTACTAGTACAGGTGCTATAGCAAAAATACACAGAAAGCATTCCGTCATAATCAAATGCTGCATCAAAAGCTGATATTTTAAACCAATTTCCCAACCCAAAATCTTTTAAATCATTCTATCCCAGCCATGAACACCTCTCCCCCCCCCCCACACACAGATGTCCCTTCTGTGTGTCAAAACAACGTAAAATTAATTTTGCCAAAGGCAATAACTCATACGAAAACCAATCATTCATATTTTTCCAGGTAAATTTCGATTCTTTTAAAGTTGGATGGATCAAAAAACATGTGTCTCGCTTTTTCCCACTTACCGGAGTAGTGAGACAAATTTCATTTCGTTTTTATTTTGTATTTGGTTTGTGTGATTTCGCAGTTTTTTCGGGATCCACTTTCATAATACCTATGAGAGAGACAAATATTGTACCATTTGAAAACGATTGAATTATTTGCTTTTTAATAATAAAAAAAAAATTATATTGTTAAAAATTATATATATATATATATATATATATATGTATGTGTGTATGTATATACACTGCTGCTCAAAACAATTAGGAGAGCATGCACAAAAGTGAAGAACACCGTGCGCGACAGCCATGTATTGGCATACAATGGGTAGTACACGCGTATCAACAAGCAATACAGAAAAAACACGTAAAATATTTGGAGATAAGCTTCAATTCTTTGAAATATGGAAAAAAACATGAAAAGATGATTTAGGGCAACAATTTGGTTAAATGCAAACGATGAAAAAAAGTACTGATTAGACATGATACATGAGTTTTAATAGGGCGTGTGGTACCCTCGAACAGCTAAGACTGCTCCACACCTGTTTGTCATGGATGCAATGAGGTTATCGATCTGTTTCTGGGGAATACTGTTCCACTCCTCAAGAAGTGTAATCTCCAAGTCTCGAACAGTAACAGACGGCCTTGTTCGCGCAGTAATGCGACGTCCAATCATGTCCCAAACATGCTTGATTGGATTCTGGTCAGGAGAGCACGATGGCCATTCCATACGCTGTATTGTTTCAACTTCAAGCATGTTCTCCACCAGACAAGCTCCATGCGGTCGGGCAATATCATCCTGGAAAACTAAAGAATATCCAATGGCTCCAGCGTAAGGGATGACATGAGGTCGCAGTATCTCTTCTGCATACCTTCGGCCCGTCAAAGTGCCATTCCGAATGATATGCAGGTCCGTACGTCCGCCTATGCTGATTCAACCCCATACCATCCATTCAACTCATCTGTATTGTGACCTTTCACGAATGAATGCGGGGTCATTTCGAGTGCCCCTTTTCCTCCACACCAGAGCACGTCGGATGTCACACTCCAGACTGATTTGGGACTCATCTGTAAACAGCACTTGACTTCAATCATGTTTCTCCCAATCTCGATGTTCAGCAGCCCATCTTCTTCGGGTCACACGGTGGCATGTGGTAAATTGAATGTAGACCATTGGCCTGCGTGCATAGAGCCCTCCCTCATGAAGCCGATTATGTACTGTTTGGCTGGACATCCATCGTCCTGCTGCCAAGAGCAACTGTCTTTGCAGCTGCGTAGCATTCTCTGTTCTGTTTCGACGGGCTCTTATCAGTATACACCGGTCATCAGTTGCTGTAGTGACATGTGGCCGACCTTGCCCTGGTCGACGTCTAACATTTCCTGTCTCTTTAAAAAGATTCCACAGACCTGCAACAACACTTATGGAGACTGCAACAGCATCCGCGACACTACGTCATGCTTGCCCTGATTCCAGTCTGCCTACAACACGCCATGTAATGGATTCCGGTACTTCGCGTTGTTGAGACACTCTCAAGTAACCTTGTCTGTAGAAAAAATATTGCGCAATCGAATTTCACAGTTACGGCAAAAAAACAGACGTTTCTGCAACATCCCGATTTCTGCCCTTATCTCCTTTTTTGGTTTCTGACGTCATGAACACTGATTTGCATGTAAAGGTTTCTTCTTCCGTTTCCTGACAGGCTTTAAATTATGGATTATTCATTTTATGTTACTTAGTAGTATACATCATTGCGTAATTTTGTTAAAACCATGTGTTCCCCTAACTGTTTTGAGCAGTGTATATATAAGCAGGATTGGCATAAAGGATTTTCCCGGTTTAAAAAATTTATACTTTATAAATTGTTTTATTTATTGTCATAAATGACACATAAAAATAAAGATAAACTGTCAAAATTTCCTTTCACTCACAAATGTTCAATGTGTGATCGTTTCGTAACGCGACACACATCTAACATACGTTTTGCAGTGTTTCACCGTCAATTTTTCGTAATGCTACACATTGCGATCTTTCAGTTCCTGCATTGTTGTAGGCAATGGTTGTGTATTAACACTGTCTTTGACGAAACTGCATAAAAAAATCGCATGGGCTAGGTTTGAGTATCTTGCTGGCCAACGCATAAAGGGTAATTCATCATCACCAGCACTGCCAATCCAGCGTTGCTGAACGACAGTGGCGCAGCGAAGTGGGGGTTTGGGGGTAAAAACACCCCCAGAGGTCTTGGTTTTAACATTGTTGCCAATTCTAATACAGTAGTTAATACACGTGTAAGGACTGTTGTGACCAAAAAACTTCCCCCAGAAAGAGTTTCTGGCTGCGCTAGTGCGGAACGTTCACGTTTAAGTAGTTACGTACGTGTTCAAAAAAACTTGAACAGTTTATCTTTATTTTTATGTATTATCTATATTGGTAAGTGTAATAGTTCATGAAATGCAAATTTTTAAAACCAGGATATTCTTTTATGCTAACCCTGTATATATATAGAACTATTTTTTGTGTTCTTGTCTGGTTACATAAAATGCGCTGCTAGCATAGTACCTGACTGCTCAACTTAGAATGAATCACTTCCCAGATCAGATATGTGTTAAAAATGGGCACTGTATCATACGGTGCCCAGTCTATAGGCGTACATTGGAGGTTTTTTGCGTACTCTGCAGTTAATGTCACTTTGCGAAGACAACTTTCCTGAATCAAGTGTTAGAAATTCCAAAACGAAGATACCTTCGCAGCGAATGTATTTAAGTTGGCATCTCAGAGGGTGCAAGTTACATTGAGGAGGGGGGGGATGTTGAACCTTTTTACAAGGTTGCCCCTATATCAGCATTTGACGGAGGAGTAAACCTTGGCATTCCATTTAGCTCACGAGTTATGCAGTGCCGTTGTTGGGAAAAAAAAATTAGGGTCACTCACCTTGAAGTTGGTGCGGACTCCTCAAACTAAAAGGAGGTTTGAAAAAAATGTACGCTACATTTCCCTTTTTAATAGTAAAAAACCAAATTTTTCGTACTTGCACTTCCTTAACTATCCATAATTTTCCACATTATATGAAATTCTACTTTGAGTAACCATTAAAATCAATTAAACTTCAACTTTCTTGATATGGTCAAAGAATTTTCGAAGATCTTTTTAAATGGGAAGCTAAACTATTGTGCAGAAAAAAATTTCAGACACATGTAAAATAACTCAATATGAATAATCACTAGAAGTGGAACTACACTCTGACCACGGATGATATGGAATTGGCAAACATCCAGTTAAGACGAATCTATCTGAATAAGGCAGAAAAGTAAAAATTTGATGCTCTTGGCTTGTTCATTTCAATGTGACTCATCCGGAAAAACTAATAGATGCATCCATTTCTGCCTGTAATCCAGATATTTGTCTTTCCATCTTATCAGTGGTCAAACTGTATCTCTACGAATATGGTGAAAAATCTGTAGAAAGTCTACCATCAGGCAATGATTTTTCTTTCAATTGGTTATAATTTTGAGCACTTTAGGAAGTTTGTAAAATATTTGCCTACAGTTTAGTTTATTTCTCGGGGAATCAGATACCCAAAATATAGAATATGCACTTGCATTCTGATAAAACTATCTTTGATGTGTTTTTTTTCAAACGAATTATATAAAAGAAAGTAAAAGACGAATGTTTTTCTGAACATTTACATTTATCTGACAGATGTGGGACTTTGAAAATCGGATTATTTTTAGATTCAATCTTTGACATATCAAACATTCGTGTAGTATTCAAAAGGTTTACTTACAAACTTCTTTTAGATAAATATTTGAAACATAAAAAGGGAAGAAGCGTTTTTGGGAGGAAAGTCCCATTCTTAACATAAGTGACGTATGAAAGTAACCAGTTCCCTGTTACACACCCACACAGAGGGAGAGAAAAAAAAAGTCACCGTGGTCAATGTTTCTTAGATGCTTATTGAAATGGCTAAGTTCTGGTAATATATTGAATTTAGATCCATGTGCCTGAGGTAGATCAGCCGTGCCTGCTTTCTTAGTACGGCATTTAATTGTTTGTGGGGTTTACAAAACAACGTGCCAAGTTAGAGTCTCAGTTTCCTTATTTTAAAGTGCTGCACTCATATTTTAATAGTTTTACTGCATCTGTTGGTATCAAACGAAAAAAAAAAAAACAAAAAAAAAAAAAAAAAAAAAAAAAACTAGAATACTTCCTTAATTTGAATTCTGAAATTTTGAATTCAAATTATGTTTTTTGCAATCACGAGTTGCGACAGGACCCTACTCATTGGGGGCTATTGTTTCTAGAAACAGGTCCTGTCCCCCTAAGACAACCCTTCCTCCTGAGCGGTTACGTGTGCATAGTTGTGTGTGTGTGTGCAGGCGTATGTGTAGGCGCGCGTGCGTGCATGTGTAGGCTTGTGTGTGTGCGTAGACCTGTGTGTATGCACGTAGGCGTGTGTGTATGTGTGTAAAGGCTTGTGTGTACGAGCGTGCGCGTGTGTATGTGTGTATTAGCGCGCGTGTGTGTTGGACATGGACAAGGAGAAACGGATTCCAGGAGGCAGTGCTCGGAGCCGCGCCTGCAGAGGCCGGTGAGCGGTGGTGCTGGTGTCCCTGGTCCAAGCTGAAAAAGGAACCACAACGCCAAGGACGGTGAAATGAAAGCAATAAGCAATCATGATTGCTCAAAAAACAGGCACTCAAAATAGTGCATGGCTATCCAAAGACAAGAAATACAGTATAATTTTAATTATCCGAATCAATTGGAACCGGACCTTATTCATCTAATTAAAAATTCGGATGGTTGGATTTTTCCGAAAAAAAAGGTAAATTTTAGTTTATTAATGTATGCATTATGCCTTTTGAAATTGGGAAAAAACATAAAAAAAAAAGAGCTTTTAATTAATTAAATGAAAAAGTAACACATATACATCTTGAGCGTACTTAGAAGTGCTATACCTTAGTATAGTATGTACTAACCGTACTTAGAATGAAAATCATTGTTTGCTGAAAATCTCGGTAAAAGTAAACTGTTTGGCTACCTTCGAGAAGTAAAAATAACCCATACACAGAATCCTTATTTTGCAAATCAAAGTAAGTTTCCGTCTTAATTTCTTTTTTTGAGCAATCACGATTGCTTATTGTTCTCACTTGACTGTTTTTGGCGTTCCTTTGATTTTTGTCACCGCCACTCTCCGCACCATCACGGTCAACGGACTCCTCACGATGCTGCACCACTAGCTAAAGCCGTCTCCAGGTTGCATCCACGTCCTACACACGCGCGCATACATACACAACAGCACACACACACAAACACATACACACACACCTACACACAAACACATACAAACACAAACACACACGCATACATACAGACACACACACAAAAACATACACACATACACACAACTACCCACACATTCATGTCTGCACACAGACACAAACACATATGCCTACACACACATACACATACCCCCCCTCACAGACACAAACACACATGCCTACACACACATACACATAACCCGTACACACACACACATACCCCCACACACAAACACACATGCCTATATACACACACTCGTGATTGCGAAAAACATAATTTGAATTCAAGATGTCAAAATTCAAATTAATTTTTTTAATTCTGAAAGCAGTTCGAATAATCAGCGATTTGGATAGTAGACGTTTGGATAGTTAGATTTCTATAAATTCACTTAAATAACATTATTAGCCTGGTTTAAAGCTATCCTGCGATCTAGGGAATCTTTGAGATACGTAAGAAATAGGATACAAAATAAATTACTTTAACAGAAATAGTGACTTTTTATTGCAACACAATAAAGTTTTGGAATGCTTAAAAATTTTCCCTCTGTACTTCACAACATCACAAGATTTCAATCTTTTATTATAATGTTTCTGAAGAATAACTTGAAATATATTGAATGATTAATTAGCTTAGTACAGTATTGTCTTTTTTTTTTGAGCAATCACGATCGCTTATTGTTCTCACTTGACTGTTTTGATGTGCTATCATTTTATTTTCCCGCCAGCACCCTCTGTCAGCACCACCGTCGCGTCGACCGGCCTCACGATGCTGCTCCTATAGCGAAAACCGTCTCCAGGTTGCGTCAATATCCTACACACACACACACACACATGCCTACACACACATACACACCCTCATGTCTGCGCACAGACAGAAACACACTTTTACACACACACACACTCATGCCTCCACACAGACACAAACACATATGCCTACTCGAACGCCTACACACACGCGCGTACACACACAGCACTGCATACACAACACGCACACATATACATACATACACGCACACACACGCACCCACACACATGCGCCTACACAAACACACACGCACATTCATACATACACACTTGTGATTGCGAAAAACATAATTTGAATTCAAGATGCCAAAAACTCAAATTAATATATTTTTTTTTTTTGCAAAAGAAACAATCGGAAACTCATTTTATAACTTTTCCAAGAAAGTGCAGCATAGTTTCATCTAATTATACACTGCTGGACATTGAAAGTGCAACACCGAGAAGGGGTGCTCCAGAATGGATGAAAATTGGCAAAACGACCGAGACAGCAAGGAACAATAAGTGATTTTTATTTCGAACCGATATTCAGATTACGGCACAAGAAATGCGATGACCACCACCGCGAACGGAGACGCCTGAAGAAACGCGTCTAGGTACAGAGTCAATAAGAGTGAGGATGCTGTCCTGAGGAATGGCTCCCCATTCTCTATAAACCATTTTTCCAAATTCGTTCTCTGAACGAGGAAGGGACATAGTTTGCAAACGGCGTCCAATCACATCCAACACGTGTTCGATTGGTGAAGATAAGGAGAGTACGGTGGCCCAGGGAGCATAGCATCTGTACAACTTGTAGAGCCTGTTGGGAGATAAGAGCACTGTGTGGTCTCGCGTTATCTAGCTGAAAAAATGCATTGGGCCACTCTAAAGGCAAAGGTTTGCTACTGTCCGCAGCACATTCTGTACGAATCGTACGGCCGTCAAAGTGCCCTGAATACAAACTAGAAGTGACGTGGTATTATACGTAACAGCCACCCAAATTATGATGCCGCGTTGTCCAGTTGCTCCACAGTTGCTGCTGGACTAGACCTGTCTCCTTGTTGACGCCACACTCGTACGCGGCGATTATCACTGGAAAAACAGAAGCATGACTCATATGAGAGCAGGACGTTCCTCCATTTTGTTTTCCAAGTTGTTCGGCACCATTCCAAGCGGTGGCGTCTATATTGTGGTGTCAATGGCAGTCTTCTTAACGGACGCCGTGAGTGCTGACCACTTTCAACCAGGTTGATATGGGAACATCTAGGGTATCTTGCACATGTATCAGAATAGAGGTACACGTGGCTTGCGGCGCTGTTACCGCTTGTCTGCGTGCTTGTCCATGCGTGCTGAAGTCACTTTAACTTGGCTGCACCTGCACCCCTCAAACTTGCCACATTCCCTTCTCCAACCATCTTCGCCGCAGGCGATGCACCGTGGATGCATCTGTGTTGGTATCAGCTGCGATTGGACGTAAGAATCAGCCTGCCTTTCATAAAAATGTCTGTCTGCTGGAAGTGACTCCTTTGAGGTCAGTCTGGCATTATCTCTTATTATACGTATCCTTCGAGACAAAAACAAAATTTCTTCAATGATTCTTCTGGTGGAAATACCGGCACGAATATTGTTCATTGTACATTCCCTTCTCCAACCTGTAAAGTTGACCACCCTTTAAGTTGATTACCTGTCTATGTTGACCACCAATATGCACCAAATTTGGCTGAGAATCATTAATAAACCCTTTGTAAGTTGACCACCTGTCTAAGTTGAACACTAAAGTACTGCACCGCAAGTGGTCAACTTACACAGGTTTCACCGTACTAATAATTTTGAAGTGATGAAAAGTTAAACGGCGTGACTGAAAGTTACCATGAACTACTTTACTCTTACTTAAAACTTATATGTCTTGAAAAATCGTTAAAATCTAATTAATAATATGATTTGATATGAAAATAAGGAACTGCGGGAACCAGAAATGATTTAATGTAATAAATAGAAGAAAAAAAATGTTTTTATTCCACAAAATTCGTTTAATTTTTTTTCACTAAGAAATTTTAAACAGCAGCTTTACACATTTAATTTCAAAACTTTCTCCTAAGACCATACGTCTTCCGTAAACTTGAGGAATTTAATTTTCTCCCGCATCAGAGCAACTCTCACCTTTGGCTGATCTCCTCTCTGCTGCTCTGGCGTAATAGGATGATTACAAGAATCCCGACAAGATTCGGATGCGCTAACTCTTGGCGAGGGATCCAGGTGCGATTTGATTTTCCCCCAGGAGGCTCCGGGAAAGAAAAGGGCACCAGCTGATACCTTAGAATTTATGGACATTTGGGCAATTACCCACCGCCTCTGCTATTCACAACGAACGAAAAACATCAGATACACTCCATTGATTTCGCCTTTTCCCTCGTTCTTTTATGTATTAGGTTCGCAACATTCGAGATTGCTTCTGATAAAAGAAAATTTTACAGTATTTCTTTTCAACGGCCGTAGCAAAGATAGTTTAGAGAGTCCTTTCTTCTATGCAAAATTTGAAGCTTGGTGAATGCATTTTATAGGTCCTAGAAAATACTCATATTTATGAATAATTATTACTTTGGAAATGTGTGAGTTTTTCAAATTTGAAGGGAAATTAAAAAAAAAAATATTCCGAAGCAGGCAAGAACATTTGAGGTACATTTTAAAAATATAAATACTCAGTAGACATATTCAAACAATTCATAACTTTCAATGCTCATATGCGATGCCACCTGGTGGCGTGATGGTAAGGCGCTAGCCTGCTACGCCTTGAACCCGGGTTCTAGCCTGCCTGAAGTGGCCAGTAGGAGGATTTTCGAGATGCAGAAAATCAACAGCGCCCATGTCGTATGATTAAGGCGGCATGTAAAAGATCCCTTTAGTATTCGTTTAGCTTCGAATTCCCTCGGCAAAATTAAGTTCCTTGGGCAATTTCGCATCAAAGAGAGCCCAGGTGCCTCTATCTGGTGGAAACTGGGAGTCAAAAACTACCTGTGTCAGCATTTGAAAGGTGTAAAATTCTGCAGCCAGCTTCTCAGCTCATTCCACTCTACGACACAGTAACGATTTGTATGGGGTTTCTTGAATAATCTTGTTGTTTTTGTTGATTTTTGGGTGAAATGAGTGAACATCATCGTTTAGGCGAAGGTATGAGGTGGAGAACTGTGGGGAGACTTGAGGTAGGACAGTCCCAAGCTCAAGTTGCTAGGGAATTGAGTGAAAGTCCAAGCGTTGTTTCGAATTAAAAGAGTCAGTTTAAAAACAGTGGGACAGTGTCCAGAAGACCATTACAAGGTTGTCCGAGAGCAACAACACCCAATAAAGACCATTATTTGTTACTTAAAGCCAAGCACCAGAGGACGTCCACAGCGACACAACTGTCTAGGGACCTCGCTGCTGCCTTAGGAAAATTATTTTCAAGCAAGACAGTTGCCAGGAGGCTCGGTGAAAGAGGGTTGTACGTCAGGAAACCCGTCATTTGCATACTACTCCCTCCCTCCCACAAAAGAGAGTGTGTACAATGGTGTAGACAGCACCAATATGGGACACAGCTCCAATAGGCTAATGTTCTTTTCCCAGATGAGTCCAGATTCTGTCTACAACCTGATTCTCGGCGAATATTTATATGGAGGGAACCTGGCATCCCATACCATCCCAGTAACATCATGGAAAGGGACCATTATGCTGTTGGAGAATTGTTGCTTTGGGCAGGGATCATGCAAGATGCCCGCACAACACTCCATGTGTTTGACACTGGTTTCGTGAATGCCCAGAGGTAAAGGCAGGGGGTCCTAAAAACCTATGTGCGTCTTTTCAGGGTGCTGTTGGCCCTGAAATCGTTTTTATGGATGACAATGCCGAACTCATAGGGCTCTCCTGGTTGAGGAGCATCTGGAAAGCGAAGATATTCATCGAATGGATCGTCCAGCCAAATCTCCTGACCTTAACGATAATGAACATGCTTGGTATGCTCTTGGGAGGGCTATTGCGATACGTCAACCCTCACCCAGAACCATTCTGGAGTTAAAATCCGATCTGGTGGATGAGTGGGAGGGTCTTCCACAAGCACTCCTTAACTCTCTCATTAACAGCTTGTATACTCGTTGTGCATGATGTCTATCTGTCAGAGGTGACCACACGCCATACTAGAGGCAGCCACACCCCATACAAGCCTCACTTTCATTGCCATCTTTCATCCTGAAGTTCGGTCCACATTGGGCGTTTGGCAATAACTGCTGCCAATGAATGGCACTTTACTTTTTACTTTGCACACATTATTGTTTTATTATGAGTTATATCCATACAAAATTTCATTTATTTTTATCCAGTATTTCTCGAGATATATGTGAAAATACTTCCCATCTCTTAATTTTGTCCACCAGTGTATGTTTATCGTCAGTTGTATAATTTTTGACGCCAGCGAAATGGGTATTGCTACGTTAGTTTGTTGCCTCGTGATTATTTTAGTTTTGAAGAAGTATACTTCACTCTTTTTCCCAATTTAAATTTTTTAATTTATAACATATTTTTCGGAATTTTTCCCACTTTAAAAAAAAACATATTTATGCTATATTGTTGCATTGACTTATATGACAATTCTGTAACTAGTCCAGACTTTCCATTCCTGACGTTGAATTTGAAGTATACTGCACAGAGGATACATTTAAAAAAAAACTTTTACTCAGAGCTTTCTTTTTTGATTCAACTCATGTTCTTCTATAAAAAAAGTCGCCTTAATAGTACATTTTGGAACTCATTCGAGGGTTAGGGTGGGATCACAGAGAAAAATGTCGAGAACTGAGCATTGTTTTGATATCGCTGCACTTCCATTGTGAAACACTAAATCTATATTGCCATCTAGTATATTACAGTTGTAGAATTATTTTAATATTTAATTTTGGCGAAATTCTCTAAATTTCTATTGATTATACAAAGTACTGTTCTAAAATATATAACAAGTAAGCATTACTATTAATTACAAAAGAGGTGCAAAATGATAAATAAAAGTTTATTGCGTTTTAAGTGTATTTTTATAGCATTAGCACATAAATCGTGCCTTTAGAATACTTTAGATTTTAATGCAATAAAAAGCACGTAAACTATTTCAGCTATTATCAAGTTTTTAGTGAAACTTTCAACTATTTGATTGGTTCAGTAATACAATTAAAAACAGATAAAATAAATAAAGTCAATTTTTTCTCAGCGCTTATTGCGTGGCACGATATTTAGATATCATTTTATGTATTTTAGTAACAGTTAAAAGAGTTGTTAATAATCTATGAAATAAAATAGTGACTCAAAAAAGAACAATTAATGTTCTATCTCAAAATAAAATGGTTTAGAACTTATATTATAGTTTGCAAAGGAGAAAAAAAAAAAAAAAAAAGAAACATGACTAGTTTCTTTCAAACGGAAATAAATATACGGATGAATTAATATTGAAAAAAAATTCTTTGTATAGTAGTAATGGAAATGGAAATTTAAGTCTGTGAAAACATGAGAATCGTTGAATTGAATTCTAAAAAAATCAATTACTAATAACTTTCTTCTTGCTGCATGAAAATAGGGAAATGTGAAAGTATGAATAAAGTGAATCCGTATTAAGAAATTGACTTAATATTCAAACGATTTTATTACTGCATATTAAAAAACAGCAATATTTATATTACTTACAGCCATGCTGCTTTTCATGAAATGTTGATGTTGAATGCAAGCGGAAAATTTATTCTTGTCATAAATATTTATCATTAAACTTATGAAATGAATTGCTTTTGTGTTGTTTTTTTTTCCGAAAAAAATGCTTTTGCTTGGAGGAGATAGGTATAGTTTCTATACAGAAGAACTTATGAAGATTATTTTGACATGTAAATTTATTTGTTTTTGATTTCATACTAAGATTTCTTTTTGGAAATGATGTTTTGAACCCGGTGCATGACCTCCTTTGAAAAGATAATTGTTAGTGAGCTATATTTTGCATTGAAGGAATCACTGTACTGTAGAAAGACGCAGACAGAGAAATTATTTCGGGGATTTTTTTGTTTCATTTTAATGAAACTTTTAGTCCTGTTTAAAGTTCATTAAAAAGCCAAAATAACGTATGCCGTCGCCAAACAAGTAGCTTCTGTGTAACTTTGACCAAACATATCGGCAATGAACAAAATTAAAAATGACTGCCAAAGTTTAAATGAGCCAAGTGAAGTAAAACGGAAAAGTACCCGATTCTCTATGCTTACCATACTTTTGTTTATTTTAGAAAATTTCTAGAAATCATTGAAGAAATATTTCGCCTACATGAATACAAGCACCTTTTTCTTTGATTTATTAAAAATATTATTATAATTTTATGGACGTAAAAGGAAGTATTGGGGGTCCACATTAAAATTTTCATTTAGAAAAATTATAATGCAAAAATTACATTTTTTTTAAAGCGTTTTGCAATTTCCATTTTTTTCTTTTGTTTTACCGTTTTTTAAATTTGCGAAAAATATCCCTGAATTACTTGTAACTTTGAACTTCTTCTTCAATAATAAAACGTACCTTTCTACGGATAAACACAATATTAAAATGTCATGGAGGCAAAAACGGCTTTATAGAAAAACAATGCAATTCAGTGCTATTCTGTCTTTATAAGATTGTAAATAGATATGTAAGAATCTATAAGAAGGGGATAGAAAAACGGAATGGTTTCAACAAATAAAATGCTTGGTCTCACTTTTTATGAAGATTGTATTTCTTGTGCGACAGAAAAATTCGATAATGGATGTTTTGGAAGATTTTTTTTAATTTCTTTTTACAGTAAATGGGGCAGTCAATTCCGAAGACATGGTATCAAGAATACTTGGAATGTTTAACACAGTTGTTAAAAGTACAGATTCGCAACACTCAAGACACATACACTAGCGTTTGAAAGTTCAAATATTATTTTCTGTATTATGTTATATCTTTTATTATATCGAAGGATAATAGAAAAAAATCAACCAATGCTCGCTAATAACAGGAAATATCCAACGTTGTTTCGCACAAATAAACAATAGAAAAAAATCAACCAATACTCGCTTATAACAGAAAATATCTAACGTTGTTTAGCACAAATAAACAGTAGAAAAAAATCAACCAATACTCGCTTATAACAGAAAATATCCAACGTTGTTTAGCACAAATAAACAATAGAAAAAAATCAACCAATACTCGCTTATAACAGAAAATATCTAACGTTGTTTAGCACAAATAAACAATAGAAAAAAATCAACCAATATTCGCTTATAACAGGAAATATCCAACGTTGTTTAGCACGAATAAACAGTTTACAGAATACACGTGTTTCGGGGTTTTAAGAAACCCCCTTTTCAATTCACAGGTGTGAGCTTCTAGATGTAAAGATACCCAGTAAAGGCCAAATAAAGAAACCATCTAGAAGCTTACACCTTTGAATTGAAAAAGGGGTTCCTTGAAACCACAAAACACATGTATTCTGTAATCTATTTATTTGTGCTGAACAACGTTGGATATTTCCTAATATTCCTCGGCACAAAGGTATTTATTTATTGCTCAATACTCACAATTTATGGATTATGTGTATATGTGTACGTGTTTGAGTACACATAGAAATAGGAAATTTTGAGTTAGATTTACAATAATAACATCTTGCCAATGAATAATTTTCAGTTGGAAGCACTAATTGATAGAACGAATTGCGATTGTAATTATGCATGTTTAATTAACTCTAATGCATAGAATAAGTAAAAAAGAAACCAGTAGAAGCAACTTGAATTAAAGTTTTTTAAATCCAAACTGGTAATATTAAACTAGTATATTTCATTATTTTCCCTGCATAACACTCTCTGAAAATATCTGTTACGCGTAGTAATGGCATTTGAAACATGCGGAAATGCGAAAAAAAAAAATGTGTGTAGGCGTGTGTGTTTGTGTCTGTGTGCAGGCAAGAGTGTGTGTGTGTGTGTGTGATGGTGTGTGTATGTAGGTGTGTGTAGGTGTGTGTGTATGTGTGTGTGTGTGTAGGTGTGTGTATGTATGTGTGTAGGTGTGTGTATGTGTGTGTGTTTGTGTGATGGTGTGTGTATAGTTTCGTGTGTGTATGTGTGTGTGTGTGTGATGGTGTGTGTATAGTTTCGTGTGTGTATGTGTGTGTGTGTGGGTTTGTATATATGAGCGTGTGTGTTGTGTAGGATATGGACGCAACTTGGAGACGGTTTTCGCTGGAGGAGCAGCATCGAGAGGCGGCCGGTCGCCGGTGGTGCTGCAGAGGGAGGCGGAGGGAAAATAAAATCAAAGGACATCAAAGCAGTCAAGTGAGAACAATAAGCAATGTGATTGCTCAAAGAAAAAAAAAAAAAAAAAACTTGTACACATTCTGTTGCTACTGCATTGTCTAAAATTTTCAAAGTCGAGAGGAGAGGTTAAATACGATATTGACTGTAAGTATAAGCAAAACGAAACTTCACCGTTAACTTTTTTATGATTGCAGCTGTAAAACTAGATACAAAATTTAAACTTCAAAATATATTCTTAAAGAAACGTACATAGCGGTAACCCCCCTCCCCCTCCCCCCCAAAACTGGAAGGAAAGAAATTCTTCTTGAAATAAAAGAAAAAGCGTATTTTGGATAAGATGTACATATTTATGTAATATTAGAAGAAAATCAGATTTACTTTTATCATCTAACACGGATTAATACATCAAGCAAGGATTACTTCAAAAAGCGATTAATGGGAGTAGGATTACAGTTTATCGTCTTGGGAGTGTCACTTTTGGGTCGCAAAGTTGAGTGTGTAAGGAACCACTCGCGTCTTCTGAGGCGATGCATTGTCCATGTGAGACTCTTCTCTACAAATAACTCATAAAACTTCTTTTCATTATGTATTACGTCAGCATAACAGTTTATTCATTTGAGTATCAACTTCATATTTACATATATATATATATATATATATATATATATATATATATATATATATATATATATATATATATATATATATATATATATATATATATATATATATATATATATATATATATATATATAGTAAAAAAAATTAAAAATTTTATTTTGGAACGTAACATTAGAAAAAAAGGTAGAAAAATCTTAATGCAAAAAGTGTAGTAAAAGTGTACTTGTTCTTCCCTCTTATGCACTGTCAAACTGAAACAAATAGAGGACTATTTGTGGACAACTTTGTGAAAATCTCAAAAAAATTAGTATGTGCATCCAGTATATTGATACAAGAAGAAGAGACGAAAAACCTTGCATTTTTAGTACTGTTTTGTGAAAACAAATTCGTACATTTTCCCAAATAATGAAAATCAGCGTCCGTATTTTCCGAAATAAAAGTGCTTTATTATGTGGTCTTTCTTTCCATGGTAGCACTCAGATATAATACATTTCCTGTAGCAAGTTTAATTGCCTTGGCAAATTAAGTTATATTCCATTCTTAATGAACAGCAAAAAGTTCAAAAGCGACGCTAATGTTCCAAACTCTCAGTTGTAAATGATGGACCCTAGGAAAACTACCTTACTGCACATTTTCTATAAAATTAAACTGTTATTATTTTTTAACTACTTATGGGGAAAATCTTGATGGCATGGTATTATTTTTGTGAAGATCTTTAAATGAATAACCCCCTCCAGTTTGGACATTTGTTTGTTTTTTCTTTCAAACAATTTGATGGTCTCTTGCATTTGGTTACTTGCTAGTGAGTATAACTATGTGAACGTTAAAATGATGCATCTGGGAGGGTTGATTTTAGAACTGTTTAGATTTGATAATCATTAGTGTTGTTCCTTTTTCCCAGCAACTCTTAGATTGATGTGTCTACACTACAGATCCTGACATTACATATGTTAAAGTGTAGATACGCGTACTTGGCCACACCACTTTCACACCATTTGTTTGACAGGAAAGAAAAAACATGTATTATTTCAGTTATAGCAGAAAAGAAAAAGTATATATTATTTCACTTATAACAGGAAAGAAAAAAAATATATTATTTCAGTTATAACATGAAAGGAAAAAGAATATATTATTTCAGTTATAACTAGAAAGAAAAAATATATATTATTTCAGTTATAACAGGAAAAATAAAATATATATATTATTTCAATTATAACAGGAAAGAAAAAATATATATTATTTCAGTTATAACATGAAAGGAAAAAGAATATATTATTTCAGTTATAACTAGAAAGAAAAAATATATATTATTTCAGTTATAACATGAAAGAAAAAATATATATTATTTCAGTTATAACAGGAAAAATAAAATATATATATTATTTCAGCTATAACTAGAAAGAAAAAATATATATTATTTCAGTTATAACATGAAAGAAAAAATATATATTATTTCAGTTATAACATGAAAGGAAAAAAATATATTATTTCAGTTATAACAAGAAAGAAAAAAATATATATTATTTCAGTTATTACAGGAAAAATAAAATATATATATTATTTCAATTATAACATAAAAGAAAAAATGTATACTATTTCAGTTATAGCATGAAAGGAAAAGGAATAGATTATTTCAGTTATAACTAGAAAGAAAAAATATATATTATTTCAGTTATAACAGGAAAGAAAAAATTGTGTAAATATTAAACGATACTGTTTTTATAACTAGACATATTGACTTTGGATCAAGCTCTCTAAAAAATAACGAAAAGTTTTTACAAGTCAAAATGACTTGGAAAATTTTGTTCGAATTACAATCAATCTGGAAGAAAAAATCCTTCTGATATTAATGCATTTTTTTGAAGCTTCTGATTTTTCTTCGTTTTCTTTTGTTAGTTAATTTATTTATTTGACTCTATTGAGTTGTGTTGGGTTTAAGTGTTCAAAAGATAATATCTGTTCTTTTGTTAAATATTAATAGTACATTCTTAATTCAGAAAAACAGTAAACGCCTTCAATTACTGCAAAGGAGAAAAAAAAAACAGTTGCTTTCATTCCCGCATAAGCAGCATTTTTTCTTAATATATGGAAAGAGTGTTGATGTAAGTATGAGCCAGAAATCCATTCTCAAACAATTGTGCAAGTTATCATGTCGTGCTGAGGCATTAGCTCAGTTTTTCAGAAAGATTATTTATGACTGCGAAAAATGCAAATCTACGATAAGACGCTAAAGAAGTGGAAAAGAAAATATGTCTTGGTTTGAAAAAGTTTTCTAGAAATTTTTTCATTCACTTTGATGAATAAGATTGATTCACACAGTTCACTTTTTAAGGCATCGTAAGAGTTAGAGATTCAGCTTAAAATGCATAAAGGCACTTTTTAAACAATAATAAGAGCATTTCTTTCCGTAATTATTTAAATTAAAGAACAGTGTTATTTTAAGTTTTGTAACATTTAAAACTTTTGGGATAGTCACGATAGGTATACTTAACATTTTTTAAAACCAAAGTATGTAGAAGTGAAAGACAAATATATCATATTCTGTGGATGGCTTATCAAACAGGTTTTTACGAAACATCCCCAAATTTTAAAAAAATAATAGGAAGATTACAAAGAAAAAAAAATCCTTATTGAAATTCCTTATTTTAAAATTCCCTAAATGAATTTTAAAAGTTCCTATTTCCATAATATGTTTTTTTTTAAATTTAATAGTTGAAAAATGCAAAATACTAAAAACAGTTGTATTTAGTGCCTTATAAGATTTTTTTTTAAATTTAACCGTGGAATAATAATAATATTAAAAAATATTAATTATTTTATTGATGATCAAAACATACTGTAATCAGTTTCCTATTTCCATAATATGTTTTTTTTTTTAAATTTAATAATTGAAAAATGCAAAATACTAAAAACAGTTGTATTTAGTGCCTTACAAGATTTTTTTTTAAATTTAACCGTGGAATAATAATAATATTAAAAAACATTAATTATTTTATTAATGATCAAAACATACTGTAATCAACTTTCTTTAACATACCAGTCATCAGAATCACTCATTGTATGACACTAGTTAAATTCATGTTGCGATGCGAATTGGTGTCGTGAATGCCATAAAGATAGCTTCAGATTTCTCAGGATATGGGTAGTTGACCGCTGCAATTTCTACATTGTTGCTGATTGAACGTTAAGTTAGCGCTTGTCGACCATTTCTTCAAATAATGAAATTTTCCAGCGGTAATGGAGAAATATAAAGGAATTTTTCATCAATTTAGAGCAAACACTACAGATTCACTGAAAAATCTTCACTAATAATAAAGCTGAAAGTATGGATCTCTGTCTGGATATCTGGATCTCTGTGACGCGCATTAAACCTGGACCTTTCGGCCGATTTTCACGAAATTAGGCACAAAATAGTTTGTAGCATGGGGATGTGCACCTCGAAGCGATTTTTTGAAAATTCGATTTTGTTCTTTTTCTATTCCAATTTTAAGAACATTTTACGGGGCAAATTATCATAACGCGGACGAATAAGTTACCAAATTATCATAACGTGGAACCGTAACATGGAAGAGCAAATTATCATAGCAAATTGGCGAGAAATTCATCTTCTATTATTTGTAAATATGCAAGCAATCCAAATGACCTTTTTATTTTCTACTACGGGCAAAGCTGTGCGGGTACCACTAGTAATACATTAAGGCACAATTCTGTAAAGTTAACAGCAAAAGCTTCTGCAAAATCTACGAATTTATAGTTGGAACTGAAAAACATTATTTATTGAAATATTACAGCTAAAAAATCTTGGAAGTATATTTTTCTGTAAAATTACTGTGATTTATGTATAGTGCTGTACCTTTCAAATAACACTACAGAAAACGATTAAAGTTAAGTATTTCTTTCACTTATGACTTACATTTATTTTCTATTAAATTACGAACCATATTGTTTCCAAACAGTTGCTTGAACATTCTTTGCCTATTTATTTTCTCAAAAGTTTTCATACTTTTAATTTTCTTTAAAGCTACCTTTTAGCTTAGGTTCAGAAAAACTTAAAAAATCAGATACGGGAGAGGGAGCACATATGAACAGGGGCATCCACAAAGTGTGCTCCTCACTATCACTTACTTACGCAAGCTGCAGAATGATAATAGGATTGTTACTTCATGATATACTGCTAAAAATGTGTCCGGATTTAATCTACGCCCCCCTCTCCCTCTAAAAAATCTAAAAATCTCCAACCTTGGTAAAAAAAAATAAGAAAAAAATATTTTGCGTATTATCTCTCAAATAATAACAATTGTTTCATACCGATCGTTTTCATTTTTTCGAAACTGTTTACAAAGCATTAATAATTTTCTCTCTGAAATATTTAATATAATATGGCCTCGGAACAGTGTGCGTCTAATCCCTTAAAAAAAATAAGAATGAATAACTTTTAGTTGCAAAAATAGTTATTGAAATTGTGTTTACGTTTGAACAAAAATAATTACACATAAAAATAAGTGTACGGACAGATTTATAAAAATCAATTCGTCGTCTCTAAGTTTGGTTGGAAATAATATAAGAACTCATATTATGTAAGCAATATTTAGTCAACGTTAAAGATCACATGACATTTGCAGAATATATAAAAACGGTATTTTGTTTCTTTCTGAAACTTCTACACATGTACCTGTAATATGTTGACTTTTTTTGCCTTTCAACAATAAACATTCAAAATTATAATGCAATAGACATGGTCACAAGTTAAAAACAAAGTTTGTAAGTTTTGTAAAAGAAATTACAGCCATTAGAATTTTTTTCTAACACTTTTAATAACAAAATGACTCTAGAGAAAAGATTATCTTAAATCTGTAGCAGAATATTCTTGATCTTCTGACCTAAATTTTTTAGTTTTACAAAGGAAATTGGTGTTTAAAAAGGATATAATTTAAATAATATGATATGTAATTAAAGTCATCTAAGCACCTAAAAAATAAAAGAAAAAGTAAAAATTTCATCATTTTCTACGCTTTTACTAAAACATTGCAACCATTATATGCTCCTATTTTATACCAAATTACCATGTACTATTCTTTTATTCTTTTTACACAAAGAATTTCAGCTCACAGAAGATTATTATCTCAAGTGGCGACGCATCATTTTGCTATCTGGCGTCGCAGATTTATAACGTGAGAGAATTATTTTTGCTGCAAAAAATTTCATGAAAACACAATGCAAGAGATAATAACAGTTCAGAAAGCCATTTTTAAAAAGTAAGGATTTTTAAGCAAAAAGAGTGGACTAGAAGATCTTGGTAAATGATAAAAGATAGACGGTGTAATTTCCATCGTTAAAAGTAGAGGATAAATATTTAGTAGACGTTTTAAAGAAAGGACTTACAGAGCGATAGAGAAGGATAATTTATTTTAGCAACCTTGCATCACGCACTTTTAGATTAATAAAGTGGTGATAGAAATGTTAGTTCGATTTGAAGAATCTTTTAAGGGGAAAAATATTGTCAAAAAGTATTATCCTCAGTGCAGAAATATCTTAAATAGTCTTTCTTTGTCGAATTAAATTTTTAAAGATTCTTTCAACAAATTTTCAATAGAATTCGTTTATACATAATGATATTTCAAAAACGTCAGTTTTAGGTGTCCCTATGGGAAGAGAAAGGTGGAAGGTGTCATACAGTTAATCTAATTACGAATCAACGTGTGAACTGGTCAAATCTACCCCCGAGGTTTTTTTCACACCTGCTTCACCGTCTACCTTAGGACTAGGGATTGCAATACTGGACCTAAAATTCATTACCATATTCGGTATTTTTAAAACGTGATGCCGGAATACCGGTATTAATACCGGTATTTGAAATTTCTCAAAAATTGCTTGAAAACACAGTTTTGTTGCCACATTTCATAATTTTGTGCAAAAATTGTATTATTATGAAAGCGTATTGTGAACAAATATAAAATGAAGGAACAAATGTCATAATAAAAAATCAATACTGGTAAAAAACATGATGCATCTATTGAATTGTCTCTAAGCCTAGAACTCATTTTAGTGCTCAACTTTCCAACAGTTGGAAACTACTTTTTCTGAATTCACGCCGGTCGGTGGTACTGTTATCAATGCGAGATACACTTTCTCTAAATTTAATTGCCTAAAAATATTTCAGCTTCAAAAAAATTCGCTTTGTTGCATGTCATTTTTGGATAAATCCTTTTGTGTGTGTGTGTGTTTCTTTCGTATTGTATGTATTTCTATTACTTTTTTTTTACTTTAAAGCTAGTTGAAATTTCTTCCCTGAGAGACGATACTTTTCCAGTATTAACATCATTTTCTCTTGAACAGGAGGGGTTTGTGTTTTATCTTTTATTAGCCGTTAGGTTTGAAATTTATGATAAACTTGACCAAATTTTTGATCTTGTTGGTTTTTCTTATTCGTTTTTTGCTTTCTTCTCAAAATTCTTTGCAATTAAAATTGTGTAAATAATCTGAAAATATCTTTGAATTCGTGGAACACATTTTTGCTTTTCCTCTACGCAAATTTTCAAGGCAATATATAATTTTTGAATTGGCCAAGTATGAAGCCAAGTAGCGAGACGGCACAACATACTGGTGCCAACAAATTTCCATT
Source organism: Uloborus diversus (assembly GCF_026930045.1). NCBI lineage: Eukaryota > Metazoa > Arthropoda > Arachnida > Araneae > Uloboridae > Uloborus > Uloborus diversus. Next base: position 17,182,410 of record NC_072735.1, read on the forward strand.
TGTAATGCCAACAAGAAACAGTTTTTGTCAAAATTTAGTACCGTTGAGACAAATATTTAAGACAAAAAATCATAAATCATTCCTGCAATTGATGGTTTGAATAAATTGTTCATCGGCCAAATATTATCTTGCCAAGTATGAAGCCAAATAGCGAGACGCACAACAAACCAATACTGGCGCCCAGTGATGTTCTCATCAATTTTTCTGAGGTGTTACTCCAAGTAATCCATTAAGCACAACATGTGTATGTGACCTTATAAAACAAGTATGTCATAATATGAAAACTTATTAAGCTTGAGGGTATACGATATGCCTAAAAAATGTTTGAGAGTATACGGCGTATATGGAGTTATACCCTATGGGAACACCACTGCTGGTGCCAACAAATTGCCATTTGTAATGCTAACAAGAAACAGTTTCTGTCAAAATGTAATACAGTTGAGACAAATATCTTAATATATAAAAATCTTCTGTGCGGACGTTTGTCACCATAAGGCTTTTAAACGGCTGGACCGATTTTGATCAAATTTTTTGTGTGTACTTAAGTTGTGGTAAACATGGTATCGAAGCGCGATGGATCGAATCGGAAACATTTTTGTTAATTAATTAATTAATTAAAACATTGGATGGTTATATCTCCCAAATGATTAATATTCATTTTATCCTATTGTTGAGCGAGAACTGAAATAAATATTTAACCCGTTGCCAAAGTACAATAAGAAAGCCAGCTCTGCTTTTTGTAATGAAATTTCCTACTGTGATATATGTCAATTGAGAATAGATAAAACGTAGAGAGAGAGAGAGAGAGTGAAGCCTTGATTTCTCTCTCTCTCTTTCTCTCTCTCTTGAAAGCAACGATTTTAGGTCCCGTGATATATTTTAAAGTAAAGTCCTGGAAGGTTCACGCAAAACGTGTGTCCTGTCGTCGCAGTTGAATCATGTGACCGGATCGGTGCTTTAGGTTTTCCTAACCAAATGATCAGAAAGTACCGTACCTATAGCAACATTTGTTTCTCGGCTGAAATCCATCTGAGTTTTGGCACCAATGTCAAGAATATTTCAAGGATTATCTAACTAATCAGTACATTATTAAAGAAAAAGATGATGGAATTTAAAGCCGAAACACATTTTGTTTTCGTCCAGATCAATTACAACAGGGTAGTTCTGTACAAAGGTGTACGGAACTACAGGTGTCTGTAGGTTTCACTGCAAAAGATCAGTGCAGTGGAAGATCTTTGTCTTTGGTGGAAAGAACAAATTAGGCAATATATGAAGTTAAAAAGTTTTCGTTCGAAAGATCAGACCGTTAATCGGTCGGAGTTGGCTTCGATCACTGATCGGCTGGATTACCGTAACGTTGTGGCTTGGCGACTTTGGCTACAAGCAATAGAGTTGCGTGATCATTTGTTTATATTTTAAAGCTACTGTTAATGTAATTTATTGTATTTTTTGTTTATTTGGCGAAATATTTCAAATTGCAAAGGATTGTTTTTCGCTTTTAAAGAGTTTTTAGTCATTTTAGTTGAAGAATGTGTTTATTTTACATCGGGAAGGGGGGGGGGGAGGGATGAGTGATTTTCGCTTAGTCAGAGAACTGTTTTTACCTTTATCATTTTTCTAAACGATATCATTTCGATTGTTTTATTGTTTTTCACGTGGGGGATACTGCAGCGGGATTTCCCCGTTTGTTCTAGATGGGTAGTTATATTTTTACACTTACTATCTGAGGACGTTTTTTATCCTTTGAGTATGGCTGAAGGAACAAACCATCAAGTACGGGAGAAAAAGTAGTTGATAAAACAACTGCTCAGTGGGCATTAGCTAAATTAAGTTGTAATAAATATACGCATTATGACACCAAGCAGCTTAAACCATTTTCTTTTCACTTATTTTTTTCAACAAAACGATTTAAACACTTGATAGTTTACTGAATTTTTTTAACATTTCAATTTACAAAGTTTGAACAGAACAACGTCTGTCGGGTCCTCCAGTTTAAGAATAAAAATCATAAAGCATTCCTGCAATTGATGGTTTGAATAAACTGTCCATCGGACAAAGGGGGGGGGGAGACATTCAAAATTACACTCGAAATCAACTTTTCCAAAAGAGAAAATGAGCGATCAGGGAAATGGAAAAAATAAATACATGGTGCACAAAATACTTTTGTTTAATGATATTCTATTAGTTCATGCTTTTGATGCTAAATTTTTACATCAATAGATTGATTTCGGTTCTGTATCGTGGGAAAAAAATGTACATTTAAAATATAAGTAAGTATTTCATAAGTTAAATTAAAAATTCTTGAATTAAAACCATTTATTATTTTCAGCTAATACCGAAAATACCGGTATTTTCCTCAGCAAATGAAAGTATTACGAATTTTCAAAATTGCTCGAAATACAGGTATTGGGTATTTCAGGATATCGATATTGCAATCCCTACTTAGGACCAATTCGCAAAAACAAAGAATTGTTTTTATTGAAAACACAAAATTTGCACAATAATCCAACAGACTTTCCGAAAGTCCTATTAAAAATGGGATTAATATTGCTGAAATCACAGGTATTTTATTAATAAAACTAAAAAAAGTACTTAAAAAATAACTTCCAAAAACTGTATACATTGCGAAATTTACGTAGAATTTCGAATTTGTTGAAAAAGTCGAGAATAAATAAAATGACATTTACTACAATTAGTTACCGTTTTCGAGGAAAGGCTAAAATAATACTTATTTTATTGATACTCCAAAAATAGTCCTAATGCGACTCAACGATTCCAACTCCCACTACGGTTATCAAAGTTTTTTACAGTGAGAATTAATGATTGTTTATATGATTTGTTTTTATTTTCCTTTCCTAATTTATTATTTTATTTTTGTCAATGGGAAATAACATCCGAATTGCTTAATTTCTCAACAGAAAGAAAGAGCTGTGCACACGATTTTATTTGTAACTAGAAAGTGGATATTAGTATACGGAAAAGTTGGCTCGATTAGTTCTGACCGGAACTTCTTGTTTTGAATTTGAGACTTGGTTAACATAACACGCCCCTGAATTGTGGGAGATTTAAGCTCTAAGTTCCGTTCCTCGTTTAGACAGAAAAGTTCCCAATGTCTTTTTCTCCTTTGAAAACGTGTTACTGTAACAAAAGCCGATTTACAGCAAGGATTGAACCGATCGCCTTTTATTACAAACTAGTGGCACCCGCACGGCTTCGCCCGTAATAGAAAAATTAAAGGTCTTTTGGTTCGCTTGTATATTTACAAATAATGTATGGTGAATTTTCTCGCCAATTGGCTTGTACCGACGTTACAGTTCCACGTTATGATAATTTCGTATCTCGCCAATTGGCTTGTGCCCATGTTACGCTTCCACGTTATGATAATTTCGTAATTTATGATAGTTTTTTTTCCTTAAAATTTGAATAAAAAACGTGTTACTGTAACAATAGCCGATTTACAGCAAGGATTGAACCGATCGCCTTTTATTACAAACTAGTGGTGCCCGCACGGCTTTGCCGTAGTTGAAAATTAAAATGTCATTCGGTTCGCCTGTATATTTACAAATAATGGATGACGAATTTCTCGCCAATTGGCTATGTTCATTCGCTTTCCAATTCCACGTCATGATAGTTTCGTAATTTACTCGTCCATCTTATGATAATTGTGCTCCGGAAAATGTTCTTAAAATTGAAATAGAAAAAGAACCACATCGAATTTTCGAAAAATCGCTTTGAGGTGCACACCTCCATGCTACATACTAACTTTGTGCCAAATTTCATGAAAATAGGCCGAACGGTTTAGGCGCTATGCGCGTCACAGACATGCTACAGACATAGTACAGACATCCAGACATCCTCCGGACAGAGAGACTTTCTGCTTTATTATTAGTAAAGATGAAAGTTATTTTTTTGAAGAGAGCAACAAATGATTTGCAACTTGTCATTTCTCTTAAATAGATCAAACTTCAATCAGCGATGCGGTACACTAATAAATATAAATAAGCTACAATGAACATTATTAAAAACAATAAACAGAAATAATTCGGACTTACTTTGAGAACCAAGAATAAACATTTGATTCGCTGGGTCATCAAACAAATGAACGCTTGAACACTAGTGTATAAACCTCCCTACTGATGCTGTCTAGCCCATTCCATGATCAGCCCGAAACCCCTTAACGCGCATGCCGCAGATAACGAACGGAGTAGCTTTTTGCTACGTTGTAATAGCGCTTTTCTCCCTATTTTGCTCTCGGGATTTTAATGTTGTTTTTGCTGTTCAGCTTGCATTCGAAAATCGCTTCGCTTTATTAGTTTTTTGGAATTAAATAGTGCAATAAAATATAAGGTTGCTAATATGTGCTGAAATATTCATTAAATTTACACAGTACATAACGGGAAAATAATAAACAATAGAGGATAGGACGAAAAGCAATTATTTTTATAACACTAATTATTTTATTGATTTATTTTTCTTTTTGCTTTTATCTCAGTATATCATTCTTTTCTTTTTATACACTTAAGAAATCAAAACTCTTAAATGTAAGATGATATACCTTTCAAAAGGGCTTAACAAAACATTCTTCAAACAATTGTCTGATTGATCCAACCTGTGAGCAAGGGGAGCATTTGAATGGACAAAAACGCTTTAACTGTGGGAATGATTTTCTAAGCGGATAAAAAGTATTCTTCGGTGCCTTTTGATACATTGTGACCCTTCAAAACGACCAATAAACACAGAGACATCTCTTTGCTTTTCGGTTCTTTTATCGTAATTGCGATGACTTTTAAACCCCTTCTGAGTGTCCAGATATCAGTTGCTCAAGCGTGGGAAGTATTTTAAAGATAAATGATTACAAAAGATCAAAACTTGCGGCTAATCCCCTATTTCCCTAAAGGATACTTTTGTGCATGCAACTAAAAGCCCCCAGCTGAGAGAGGAATAACAGAGACTGCCTGGGCGGATTCCCTAAGGAGATATCCCCCTTGGTGTCTTGCGGTCAACCCTTCCACATTATTTTCTTACAACAAAACAGTTTGAATAAGAAAGGAATTTCAAAGCAACCTTTACTGCTTGTATTTGAGAACATGTCTTCGGAAGAAAAAAAAAGAAAATCTTGCTTGAAACCGAGTCGGATTGTTTTTCTTATTTTAAAACATATTTGGATAAATTTTAGTTAGTTTCATAGGATTATTTACTAATTAAGGCAACTTGATTATTGAAAAGAAACCAAATATTTTATTTTTACTTTTAAAATCTCATAAAAGAAGGTGCAGTTAAAACATTGGAGCTATTTTAAAACAGTAAATAAAATCTGAAAAAGAAAGGGAGAAAAGGAATGTTTCGTTTCGTAAGACTAAAGCGAAAAGAACAAGATATTTTATTTCATTTTTACTGTAGTATATATTTTATGTTTTGCAGGGTCAACTATTACGTATAATCAATACGGTCGTCATAATTTTTGTTTGCGAAATTAAAAATATTCAAAACTGTATCACTAAAAACCCATCAAAGGATGCCGTGAATATAAAAAGTTAAAATTTAAGTTTGAAATTATCACGATTTAAAAATAAATAAATAATAAAAAATAATAATAGTATACAAATAAATAAAAAGAGTAGTAAAACACATTATAAAAAAAACATACTCGTACAAAATTAAGATGTGTAAGATAATTTTTAAAAAATGTTGTGTAAAATAAATTATAAAATTTGAGGATTGTGAACAATTTAGTGAAGGTTGCTTGTGTAAGAAGGTGGATTTTTGATAACAAGAAAAAAAAATTCTTTTTATTATTTTTTTTATTCAGGCATAGAAATATTGTTAAATGTGTAAGGAAATATTTTCACACTTGTTCATCAGGAGTTCAAATGCCAGAATGCTGAGAAACAAAGCTTCCACGAAAAGATAAAAATATAATGCCTGATTATTAGAAGCATTATACGTGTCCCATCCAGGAGTACTTGAAAGGTTAATATCTTAGTAAAATAAAATAAATTACAACAATTTTTGTGAAATACTATAAGTTACATCCCTTTTGTCTAAGAAAAAGAGCTTGATTACCGCTTCCCTAAAAGCACCAGAACCCAACAGAGAAGCGCAATAACAGGGTTCTGCCCCTGGAAGGATCGCCGACACATATTCGGCCGAGGCAAAAACTGCTAGAAACGCAGTGACGACACAGGGAGGTCATTCCAAGCATTTTCTACCTTCGAGTTCGAAACGTTACGTCAGAGCCGATCACGTGACGAGAAATCTCGCAAAGTGGAATTCTGAGATAAAAAAATTCTTATCACGATGTGGCGACGAGTCCAAGTTCCAGCCGCGATGGGGGAGGAAGAGTTTTTCGCCGGTTTTGGTGGCGCGGGGGGAGGGGAGGAGGCACGTGATTTCTTCCAACCAATAGTCTTTAGGCGCAGATACTTTTTGTTTTGCTCCATCCGTGCAAGATAAGGCGCGAATTTTGACGATTGGCACGCTAATGGCTCATACTTCAAAGAATACGTTTTACTTTGCAAAGAATCACATCGAAATAATTTTAGATTTTCTAGAAGCAAATCCAGAATTCATAAAAATAAATTCACCGAAAATTTTACAAAATAGTACACAAAGGAAAAATGAGCCGAGGGCTAAAGGTAAGTCATATTTTATGCATACGAGTATTTCAGTATTACAGTGTCTAAAACAAAAATTGAAGAGGGGAAAAAAGCCAATACATATATGAGAAAAAAAAATAACCGTACATTTTGTTGATTTATAATATAAAACCATCTATTATAGTAAGAACGTCTTGTATGAAATATATTTTTCCCGAGAAACTATAATCCAAATAATGATAATAATAATAACTTTAGAAAAAATCATGATATCAAAAAAAAAAAAAAAAAAAATCCTAACTTTCATAAATGCAGACGAAGAAATATTAATAGTCCGTAATCGGGGATTGTATATTATGTTGTTGTCGTGTCTCGTGTCGAATGCGAAAGGTTTAGCTGCATCCAAAAGTCTTGATGAAAAAATCTGGTAATTCAAATTGAATATAAAACACTAAAATGCAGGGGGGGGGGGCTAGGTTATGGCGCTGACTGCGCTATTGAAATTTTTAGGGGATGGTGGTGGTGTTTTGAGGGGTATTTGTTAATTGGGGGGGGGGCTCTTGCTTTTGTAGGAGGGAGTCTTTGCGATATTTGGGGGGAGGGGCACCCCTGCAACATGTAAAAGGTTTGTTGGGCTAATTGAGCTTTTGGGGATGAGAGCAGTCATAACAGAGTATACAATCTTCCATATTAGGATTGGTAATGTAAAAACCAACCTTTCCCCCCGCTCAGTTGTAACTTGTAATTATAGCAACAATCTCAGTATCAAAGACATATTCCAGTTTTTTTCTCTTTTTCTTTAAAATTATAATTTAATAAGCATATGCTTAAATAAAAAGTTTTATTTCTTCATTATTCCTTATTTATTTATCCATTTTTTCTAGGTATTGTTTTCCAAGACCCAATCTTAAGATATCTTCAAAACAGTACTTTTTTAGATTTCCTTTTCAAAACAAGCAACTTGTAACTATGATTACATAATTTCATCTTTATCTTCAAGATTAAAAAGTCAAAACAGCAATCTTGGTTATAAGAGCAGTTTAAAATGAATAAATACTCTGCTTCTGTAAATGTATATTGAAAAATATTCATAAAGGGAGTAATATTTTTTAATCATCGTTTCACTTCAGCTGATAAAGAACTTTAAACGTTCAACCCAAAGGAAAGATTCTAAATTGAAGAAGAAATGAAAAAAGGAGCAATCGGGGCGAAATGGAAAATCAAATTTTGGAAACAATTTCCCAGAAATTACCAGGCTTTGTACTTTTTTGTAATTAGTTAATCAATATCAAATTTCAATAAAGAAAAAAAAATTCTTACAAATTAAATTCAATTGAAATTGAATAATGACAGTAGGTAACAAATAAAGAATTTAGGGGAAAAAAGGGGGAGGAGGATTTTACAGCAAAAGAAGACAGAAAAAAAATTACATTCGTCAGTGGTGTACCTAGCATGGGTGACAGACGGGGCGGTAATTTGTGATGTCACCGCCCCCCCCCCTTAAACGCAAAAAAAAGGGGGATTGTATATTCTGTGTAAACTTCAAATTCATACAATTTTCAGAAACAAATAGTACTTTTGTGAAACAACTAAATTTTAAGTGGGATAATGTACAAAAGACAAATAAAAATTATGAACGCTTTTTATATAATTTGCCCTAGACGCATTTGTGCAGGCCGTCAAGCGGTCAAAACCAATAAAGGGGAGTAGAAAATTCATCGCTCCTTAATTTTTTCAAATGCATTATTTCTTGAAAATGGAAGTCCCCGATCCCCCCCCCCCCCCCCGCCCAACGTATTTCCTAAGTGATGGATTTGGTTAAAAGAAAATGAAATCCAGGGAAATAAACAACCTTAGCCGAGAATGCATTTTTATTCATAAACTGACATCTTTTGCATTGAAAAAGGAGCTCTTAATGTCTCCAAAACACGTGTCTGCAATTTAATTCGGATATTTGTGTATTATAATGTTGTGAAAGTGGGTTTAAGTCTTTTAAGCATTGAAAATTTGTTGTAAAGCGAGAAATGTTGCATATATACCTATTTTATGTTTGCAGTTATAACTCCCCCCCCCTCTCTACCCCTCTGCACCATTTTTGGGGTTGGCCCCATCCTAATTCGTTTTTCTTCGTACCAATACCATTCCTTTTAGAAAAACCAACTCCCGTAGTTTTATTACGAAAATTTCGCCGAAAACTTTGCCCCCCCCCCCACCCCTTCTTCCCTGCAAAATGTTTTTGCAAAACTCCCGTTTTAGTGTCACAAAAATTGAACGGAAAACCACTTGCCCCTCAGTGCAATTATATGACCCCCCCCCCCCTTTTCCCTGCACCATTTTCAGGGTTGGCAATATCCTAATTCGTTTTTCCTCGTGCCAATACCTTTCAGAAAAACCAACTCCCCGTAATTTTATCAAAAAAATTCCACTAAAAACCATTTGCACCCCCCCCCCCCTCTGCACCATGTTCGGTGTTCGCAACATTCAAATTAGTTTTTCTGAAATGTATTGGCAAGCGGAAAACTAACTCCCGTTTTTGCGGCACGAAAATGGAACGGAAAACCACTCCCCCCTGTACAGTTACGACCCCCCTTGCCCCCTGCACCATTTTCGGCGCCGGCAAAATCCTAATTCCTTATTTGTTATCCTCCTGCCAATAAAATACCTGTCAGAAAAACTTACTCCCGCAATTGTATCACAAATTGAATAGAAAACCACTTGCCCCCCCCGGGGCAGTTTTAACCCCCCCCCCTCCCTCTTCCTGAACCATTTCCAAAATTGGCATCATCCAAATTCGTTTTCCTCGATCCAATACCTTTCAGAAAAACAAACTCCCATAATTGTATCACAAAAATCGCACAATCTCACCTACTTCGCGGCAGTCCGAGATTTCGCTCGCAAGTAAAGGCGCGAAAAAGTCACTTTTTCCCCTTCTTTTGGAGCTTAGAATACGAACTTGCGAGATTTATACTGCGAGACTGCGATTTTCCTTAAAGCGCCATCTAGTGAGACGATCAGAACTAATCTCGCAAGGTGAATTTCGAGCTTGGAATAAGCACCCAGGTTCGTCGAAGGCAGTTAGGAACCATTTTCTTGCGACGAGCCTGTATCGGCCGGGGCAAAGAATGGGCTAGGTTAGTTGGCTCTCTTGTTCTTGTTTTCTTACCAATATATGTATAGAGCTATAATCTATTGTCTAAAAATTTAAATATGAACTTCTTCGTCATGACCCCATATCGTTATCTTGCCTCGGGTTCCCCTTTGTCTATCGAAAAGGCAAGTCCACAGTTTCTTTTAAATCTTTACTAATAATAAAGCTGAAAGTCTCTCTGTCCGGATGATGTCTGTCGGATGTCTGGATCTCTGTGACGCGCATAGCGCCTAGACCGTTCGGCCGATTTTCATGAAATTTGGCTCTAAGTTAGTTTGTAGCATGGGGGTGTGCAACTCGAAGCGATTTTTCGAAAATTCGATGTGGTTTTTTTTTTCTATTCTAATTTTAAGAACAAAAATATCATGAGATGGGCACAAGTCAATTGGCGAGATACGAAATTATCATAACGTGGAACCGTGACATGGGTACAAGCCAATTGGCGAGAAAATTCACCACACATTATTTGTAAATATACAGGAGAACCAAAAGACCTTTTAATTTTTCTATTACGGGGCAAAGCCGTGCGGCTACCACTAGTATTTTAATAAAGGTAAAGGAACTGTAAACGTTTAAAAGCTCTAACTTTAATACGTCCAAATTGCATAATCACTATATAAAATTCTACGTGCTATTACATAAGGCAAAGCGAAAGGAATTTTCAGGATTATGCTTCCTTCTTTGCTTTGGCTTTACGCTTGTGTGTACCGTGACAGGATTTAGAAAGCTTAGAAAAATTCTTTGTACAATATTCCGGAGGAAGATTTGGAAACACGTCGTGTATGAAATATATACCCGAGAAATGAAACAAGAAACAAACGGAAAAAGGTTTACCGGTGAGAAACATTTTATTGATAAATCTGTTAAGTGTTGCAGAGCAAGAGCACTATAAGTTTTGTGAAAGGGCGTTGAAAAAGTATTGAAAAGTATAGGTTTGGTATTAATTGAAGAGCTTGCTGTAAAAGGAGAGTAGCTCCAAATTTCAGTTTTCAAAAGATCCCCGTTCATGCTTAAAACAACAAATTACATACTAAATTTTTAATTTCATTTTTTTTTAAATTTCTTATGTATAACTGTATTGAGAAGAAAATTATATTGGGTAAGAAGTATAGAAAGCCCAAACTTATATTTGTTCTCTTTTGTGCGTTTCATTTAAAAAGTAATGAACATTTAAATGACAACGTGTCCAATAAATATATTTACAATCTGTACTGCTTAGCACTATGTTCAGCATGTAATAGTAACTTTAATGATTAGAAGGTGATCAGGATTACGATTCCGATTAAAAGCAGCTGCATCATTATCGGAATTTCATACCATACTCATGACAATGTTATTTAAAATACTTTTACTAGCGCGAGGACAAAGAAAAAAAAATCCATCTTCCAGCACACAACATCTAGCAACCAGTCCTGAAATTAAAATGAGGTTTGGCGTCTTGAATACAAATATTATTTTTCGCTGTCACGAACTGCTGTAAAACCCTACTCGCTGGGGTTTCTCATTTCTACAATAAGCTCCAATCGCAATCATAATTGCGAAAACATAATTTGAAATTAGCACATCAAAACTCAAATTCATGCCTGGAACTGGATCCTGGATGTAGGATGTTCATGGGCACCTATATGAGGGGGGTGGGGGGCAAGTGGATGCTCAACCCCCCTTTAGAAATTAGAATTTCCTTGCTTTTAGTACTTTTTTCTTTGCAAAAATGTAAAAACATTTCTTCTGCTGCCATTAATGAATACGTTATTAAAAATGTCAAATTTTAATAACTCTAACTTGTACTAAAATCGGTTTCCATGGAAAAAAAATCCTACTAAACCATGGGGAAAATACCTGAGTCAACCTTAAAATTTTGCATATGGGGTGCGCATGTGAATTTTGTGTACTGGATGCTGTTTTTTGTCTACAGAGGATTGCGTAAAGCTTTTTAATGAATAACAAGTATTCCTTTCTTTTGACTTTAACTTTGATACGGGAGTAAATTTGACAGAACTGATTTCTAAAGCTAAAGGCATTTGAGCCAATTGATAATAACTAGCGGAAAATTTTAATAGTCAGCAGGAATGATGTAGCGTTGGAAAGTAAACTGTTGACGAGGATGACGCGTCCATGGTGAGGCGAAATCAGACAGTACCATGAGCTCATACGGCAGTCTATGTCTTGACAATCAAATCTATACGAAACTCATGCAAGTTTATAGGCGTAAATCTGACCTCTATTTCCTGTAGAACAATTTTCTTAACAGGCCGATCATTTCAGGAGGTCAGGGGGTAATTCCCCCTCTGGATTTAAAAATTATTCATTTTACACCTAAGTGGGAAGTGTTCATCTTTTTGTTATTATTGATAAATTTGCTTTAGTATTTACATTTCGCCCCCTCCCCCCGGAAAAACTGAAATGACGGGTCTGTTTGTTAATCAAATAAAAAGTGGCAACTTGATCTGTGATCACTATAGAGTTTTGTAATTTAGAAAACTTCTCAAAATTTAAAGGAATTTAGAAAATTGCATAGAAATGTACCTGGAGTGATTTAGGGTTGTTCATTTTCAAAATTATGCTAAATATAATGCTAATTCTACCTTATGTACATTTTGCTGTATCGGCAATGCAGTTTATAAATAACTCTATAGCTCTGGAAGCATTTGTATCATTCACACCGTTTTCCGCTTTACGTGATGAAGCTCGTAAAAATAAATGCAGGCGATAAAGAACATTCGAACTTTCCAAGAGCTATTTATGCTGATGGGAAAAGTTTCACATTTCACGAAGTAGGGAATTTTTTTTTCCTCTATGTCAAATGTGGTGAAACGCATATATTTGTATCTTTTTTAGGAGAAAATATCATTCATGCGGATTCTGAAAATGAAACAGCTGTCACGCTTTCTATTGCTTTTCACATCCCCAGAAAAGAGGGTTGATATACATCTTAAGGCACATAATGTCAATCTGGAAGCCGTTTCTTGATTATTGATCATTGTAACAGGGCAACATTAGAACATGGTTAACAAGTATACCACCATTACTTCTTGTGTACACATTGCATTATTAATAGTCTCTGAATCTGAATAAAAAACCTTTTATCTCAAAAAACTATTATTAACATTGGTTGCAAACCCTTGTTGGGTCATTCCACGAAAAAGTTGCCATGTTGTCCCGCACGTGACATGTCATATATTGCATAAATATTTATTATACTTACAAGTTGAAACTTTTTGGCTTAAGAAATCACTTATACAATTGTGGTTTTTTAAGCAATCAAATTTGCTCATTACTGTTTAAAACCAGAGCTGTGGATTCGGAGTCAGACTGATTTTGGAGTAAAAGAGTCGGAGTCAGAGTCGGGAAGTCGAAGCGAAGACTCAAAGTTCCAAGAGTTGGAGTCTGTTATTTTCCTACAAAGTCCATCACTCTGCCAGTTCTTGCATAATAGGGAGTCGCAGTCGGTTTGATTTTGGAGTAAAGGAGTCGGAGTCAGAGTCGGGGAGTCGAAGCGAAGACTCAAACTTCCAAGGGTTGGAGTCGGTTATTTTCCTACAAAGACCATCACTCTGCCAGTTCTTGTGGAGTAGGAGTCGCAGTCGGATTGATTTTGGGGCACAGGAGTCGGAGTTGAACACTCTGAAACTCCCGGAGTTGGAGTCGAAGCCAAAGTCAGTCGTTTTCATTCCGACTCTGCAGCCCTGTTTAAAACTATTATTATTAACTAGAAAAATCGCCCGTTAAGATTTGACGGGCGACAGGTAAAAATTTCTTCTAATTTGAACGGAGAAATTGCCAGTTTGGTGATATTTTGATTGTTGAAATTTTAACCTTACCTCCAGTGAACGAACCTTTAACTTCAGTAGGTTAGCGTTCACTGTTGACCCCTTTTTTCGTTTCTTCATTCCCCTGAAGTGATACAGTCTTACCAGTAAAACAGTTAAGTTAACGGATCCAGTTTAGCCATGTCAAACTACAGCAATTCCCTACATTTTAAACATTACGAAAGCATATTTTTAAACTATTTAGCCGTGGCCCGAATTTTATTGTTGATGACGTCAGGAGCGTTACTCGATCATTGGCTATTATATATATGAGGATGAAGTATATGAGCTGTGACGTGCACAAAATCTGTGTTTTTCCGTGGAATAGCCCTGTTTTATTTTGTCTTGAAATGTACTTACAACTGTTTCTGAAACTTTTAAAAACAATAATTTTAAAAATTATTTTTTATTCGAGAGAAATCGCCTTCAAGAAAACTCCCAGGAACTAAAAATCAAAAAAAGTAGTTGGTCGCAGTTACATACGATTTACTACCCAAACCTATAAATCAAATTTATTTTACAATCCCAGTACAAAAATCAACTAAACTAAGCACCCAATTATAAAAAACACTGATTTTAATTACTATACGATGAATTATTTTAATGCCTTATATGACCACCTGGGAAGAGAGTATACCCTTTCAAACAAACAAAAAAAAAAAATTCTAAATAGGTAGGCTGTTTTAATTAATAAGCTCCACAATCAAAATTGGACTTCATTTGAAAATTAAAAAAAAAAATATATATATAATTATTATTTTTTCATATGTATGTTAGAAAACTTTTTATTACTTGAAAATGTTGGGAAAATTTGATTTGGAAAAGCATTTATTTATAATTTATGAATTAAGCCCGTAAATGCGACAATGTGGTGGTTTACTTCAGTCAAAAGTACTACTTTTAGTCATTTAAATAAATAGAATGAGCAATAAAAAAACATTGACCCAGAAAATACTTTCATTTTCCCAACAGTTTTTTAAATTAATTTTTTTTAAAATGTCCGATTCTTCAAACAAGGCGTGGTCTTCATGACGTCACAAATGATGCACTTTGCCGCATCCTTCTACTACGTTTCCACGTTATTATAATCAAGCAGCGAATTAAAATTACGCTCTACGCTTGCTATCAATCATATCGTTGCCAATACACGTGAGTAAAGATGCAAATTAAATATTTTGCACTGTGAATGGCAACATTGAATGGCATTTCATCATTTGTGATGTCACACGACAGAAGAGTAAACAATGAAAGCGCAATGATTTAAGTAATTTTTTAAAAATATTAAACTTAAAGAAATTATTTAAAAATGGTCAGATTCTATGTTTTTAAGCATGCTCTTTCAGAAAAAATACTTTTAAAATTTTGGAAACGACCCCATTATTAGTCACTCATAAGAATCCAGACCAATTAAATACAGAATGTTACGATGATTTATTCTAACTAATTCAAGAGCGTTTGTGTTCCCAGTAAAGTTAAACAGTTCAACAAACTTACCAAACCACGGTAGAGGGAAGAGTTATTTATTCCGAACATGATGCGGAAATAAAATTACTTAGTAAAGAATGAGATTTTCTTTTTCTACATTGTAAAACTTCACAGCTGTTGATAATTTTCGACAACAGTTTATAGGATGTGGGACAGATCCAATTTTATTAGAACGCTTGATTCAATCAGAGTTCACGAAAATAAGTTTAAAAACTGTGTGGGAATATTATTCACAGTTGAACTGGTAATATAAGAATCAAAAGAAATACGTTATTTTAAATCATTCATACATCCACTTTAAATAAATACCTTTGTTATTTTATGAATTTTTGTGATTCTATTTCTTTTAGCACGATACACACATTACACTGCAGTTTAGAATTACTTATGTTTGGATTTTGATAAAAAATGTACGATAAATAAATATTAGTATTTCTTACTAGTTATTATTTCGAAGACTTTATCACTAGCCGATACAAAAATGTGCATATCACAGCTGCAAGCATTTAAAGATATAAAATTAGGGGAACTTTGAAAGAACAAATTTAGTACCAGAAGTTTGAATGTGAAACGGATTTTGAAAAATATAAATAGAGACTTCTCAAAAAAAAAATTTAAAATATACCTAAAATTTTGTTTTTTTCGGAAATCTGGTGATACCCAAAATTCGGAAATTGTCATAAACCTTCCCACTTACATCTTTTCTCTTTTATGCAGTTAAAAAAAAAAAAAAAAAACTTTACAAGTTTTAAGTCTGAAGTTTTTTTTATATAAAAGAGTCATCCTTTTTCTTTCTCTTACAAGAGATAATAAATATTACTTTCTGCAGGAAAAAAATAGGAAGTTCAGAAGAAAATTGGGAACGTTTAATTACATATTAGGGAAAATAAAAATTTTAAAAACAAGAAAAATAAGATTAAAATGTTTTAAATATGATCGGGTCGTACAATTTCAATGCTCGTGTTTTACTTCAAAAGGAGCCTCGGGAAAGGACATCAAAACGCTGGCGTCTCACGAGCGAACCATGAGCGTTGACAGCTTTGACATATGTTTGTATGTTTTACCATGCACTACATGAGCAAAAGTTTTGGGACACTTTCAGAAATTCACATTTTTACGGATTTCTCGAGAAATAAATGCCCCATTGCTCTGTAATTTTTTTCACATGAAAGGTATACTTCAGCTGCCATTTTCCAATAAAAATTATGTCTACTATTCATTTAGGGGACGAGCAACAAATTGAGTAAACAAAGAAAGGTTTTTGAAAATTTTTTCATTGTAAATAGCTGGGAATAAGCTATAAATTTCAAAAATAAGTTAAAAATCTATCTAGAATTTATTTTTATATTTTCGTGAAAGTATTTCTTATACCCACGGAGGTATAAGCATTTGTTTCAAAAATACACATTTTTTAAAAAAAAGTTTTCGGCTCATATCACGCAGAGTTTTCCGTCAAACGTTACTAAACTTTCAAAATATTTGACAGCATATTAGAGAAACATAAAATTTCAAGTTAGAATATTAAAAAAAATAATGAAACATGAACGTTTAAAGCAATTAATTTTTCACTGCACATGCGCGAAAGATAGCAATTTATAACCTTTATCATCGGAAACCCAGATATATCCTACAATTCATAAAAAAAATTCCACCTTGATATATTTAAAATGTAAAAAGTTATTAGTGATAAAATAAACCGAATTATAACAATTCTTTGCCAGACGACGAATCGTGAGGTATCGTTCGCAAATAATCCGCTCTTTTTATGAATCACTCTGTAACGATAACATTAAATTGTTGCCAGTTTCGAACGACTCCTTATCATTCGTCACCTATCCAAGAGGTAGGATATATCTGAGCTTTGGATTATGAAAGTTATAAATTGCTATCTTTCGCGCATGCGTAGTGAAAAATTAATTGCTTTAAACGTTCATATTTCTTTAAATTTTCAGTATTCCAACTTCACACTTTCTTATTATGTTTCTCTAATATGCTATCAAGTATTTTAAAAGTTTAGTAACGTTTGGCGGAAAACTCAGCAGGATATGAGTCGAAAACCTTCATTTATTAATTTTTTTTTTTAAAGAAATGCTTATATCTCCATGGGTATACTTTCACGAAAATCTAAAAATAAATTTTTGATAGTTTTTTAACTTATTTCTGAAATTTATATTTTATTCCCACCTATTTAGAATGAAAAATGATTAAAAACCTTTTTTTTGTTTCTTCAATTTGTTGATGGTCCCGTAAATGAATAGTAGACTTAATTTTTATTGGAAAATGACAGCTAAAGTATACTTTTTATGTGAAAAATTTACAGAGCAATTGATCTTTTGTTTCTCGAGAAATCCGTAAAAATATTAATTTTTGAAAGTGTCCCAATACTTTCGGACATATAGTGTAAGTTATTGCAATAAACATCATAGTAACACAACACAAGCTACTCCATAACAGAACATAATTTGGAATTTCTTACTTAAATCCGGATTCTTATTTTTTAAATCTTTATCTAGTTATTTTGCCTTTTTAATTTTCAATTTACAGTTTAAAAAATTAACATATTAACAGTTAAATGACCGCCCAAATGATTTTTTCAAATGCGTTTTTAAATTTAAGCTCAACATTTCTAAACATAATTTTTTTTTTTGCTTCCGTAGAGAAAAAGATAGAGCCTTTTCGTAAATGAAACCATCGTTTCATTCATAGCGAAAAAAAAAAGGAGCATGTTTTTAATGTAAAATAATAGTTGATCATTTGAAGCAAAACATCGGAACAAAATACTATGGTTAAATGAAACATAAAAATTATGGTCATTTGGTTATACATATTTAAATGTAAAAATCATACCATGAAAAAGTCATTTTCCTGTTGGTAGAAAACTTTTTTCTTATTGTTAAAACAGTTTGTTGAACAAACAAGTAAAAGGTAAAGATATGATATACGAACCAAACCAATACGTTCAATTAATGTGATGCACAATTAAGACACAATGTTCGGCAGATGGAAATATACTTTAAAAGCAATTTTCATCAGCAAACTGCAAACGATATGAGCATCAATCATAAAAACATTTAAAGCTGAAATCTTGGATATCTTCACAATTTCAACAAGATTGTATTTCGCAATAACTTAAAAAAAAAAAAAAAATCCTGTAGCACAACTTGAATCAAGTCTTCATAGTTTATTAATTCTTGTGTCTCGGAACGTTAGTGCAAGCGAATAAATATTTTCCAGCCAACGCAAAATTAGAATATTTACTTTTATTCCACTACTATTCGTAGTTCTGTTTGAAATTTAAAAACATTTTTGTTTTATTTCGGTACTATTCCTTTTTGACTTAGTTAATTTTACGTTCGTACGTTTAAAGTATTAACACAGTCCTACAACAAGACGAATCATACTTTATTTCAATATCTAGGCTCTGAAGCCGAGTATAAAACCTTATGTGATTTTACTCATCAATAAACTATATTGAGGCAGTCTTTAAAGCTACTCTTATGACAAAAATTTATAAAATCTGATTTAAGCCGTTACCCAACTCAAACGTTGCATCTGTTTTCCTACGTTGATTTATAAGCTACTTAAGGTTAAGATCCAGTGTATGAAAATTTAAAGAAAAGCCTCGAGAATTTAAATGCGAAAATGCTACTTCAGTGAGCAATCTTTTTTCTAATCCCCCGTATACCCGGTTCCAGGAATCAATCGGCGTCGCTCTGCGGTTTTCATAATAGAGATATACGTATTCATATCATGGTTTGTAAGGCATGGCGCATATTGGGTCATTTGTATTCTCACTTCGTAGCAGTAGCTCAAATTTTGCATGAGGGTAGGTATGTTTCCATGCCAGTTATGACGGAAATAGATGGTTGTTCAACTAGTGGTTTCGCATTTCGTTCCGTTTCCTGAGATTCTTTCTTCTTTTCTCTGCTAACAAGTGTGCTGCTTTACAACTGCTGTTGATATTGCTCACGTAGAAGGTTTTTTATTGCGTATATTTCGAAGAATTTCTTCTCCACCATAGATGTTTTACAAAACATTAAGAATAAAAGATATGAGTATATTCATTTGCTAAGAAATATTTAATTAGTATTTAATTTTAACACTACAGTAAATTTTGAGTTCCCTTACTTGTGCATGCTCTTACGTTAAATTAATGTTTTATTAGTATTTAACTTACATTACTTTCAATTTTGAGATCCCTTACTTGACGTATGTTCTTACGTTAAATTATTTTTTTATTCGTATTTAATTTTTACACTGCTGTCAATTTTGAGATCCCTTACTCGACGTATGTTCGAACGTTAAAATAAGTTTTATTAGTATTTATTTTTTTACACTGCAGTCAATTTTGAGACCCCTTACTTGACATATGTTCTTAGTTTTATCAGTATTTAATTTTTACACTGAAGTCAATTCCGAGACTCCTTACTTGACGTATGTTCTTACGTTAAATTAATGTTTAATTAGTATTAAATTTTCACGCTTCAATTATTTGGAGACGCCTTATTTGACGTATGTTCTTAAACTAAATTAATGTTTTATTAGTATTTAAATTTACACTGCATTAAATTTTGAAACGCCTTATTTGACGTACGTTCTTACGTTAACTTAATGGTCTATTAGTATTTATTTTTTACACTTCAGTAGATTTTGAGACGCCTTACTTTTCGTGTGTTCTTAAATTAAATTAATGTTTTATTAGTATTTAATTTTTACGCTGCAGTCGATTTTGAGACGCCTTACTTGACGTATGTTTCTACGTTAAATTAATGGTTTATTAGTATTTAACTTACGTTGCTGTCAATTTTGAGACCCCTTACTTGACGTATGCTATTACGTTGAATTAATGTTTTATTCGTATTTAATTTTTACATTACTGTCAATTTTGAGATCCCTTACTTGACGTATGTTCGAACGTTAAATTAAGTTTTTATTAGTATTTAATTTTTTACATTGCAGTCAGATTTGAGACGCCTTACTTGACGTAAGAGCTTACGTTAAATTAATGTTTTATTAGTATTTAAGATTGACACTGAAATCAATTTTGAGACCCCTTACTTGACATATGTTCTTAGTTTTATCAGTACATTTAATTTTTACACTGTAGTCAATTTCGAGACGCCTTACTTGACGTATGTTCTTACGTTAAATTAATGTTTAATTAGTATTAAATTTTCATGCTTCAGTAAATTTGGAGACGCCTTATTTGACGTATGTCCTTACGTTAACTTAATGGACTATTAGTATTTATTTTTTACACTTCAGTAGATTTTGAGACGCCTTACTTTTCGTGTGTTCTTACGTTAAACTATTGTTTTACTAGCATTTAATTTTTACGCTGCAGTTGGTTTTGAGACGCTTTACTTGACGTATGTTCCTACGTTAAATTAATGGTTTATTAGTATTTAATTTTTACTCTTCAGTAAATTTGGAGCCGCCTTACTTGACGCATGTTCTTACGTTAAATTATTGTTTTATTAGTATTTATATCTTACACTTCAGTAAATTTTGACACGACTTACGTGACGTATTGTTCTTACATTAAATTAATGTTTTATTACTATTTAATTTTTACACTGCATTCAGTTTTGACACCATATACTTGTCGTATGTTCTTACGTTATAATTATATTTTTTAACAACATAATGAATTTTCTTCGTAATATATTGCACAAATCTTACTTTAAAAAAAATGGCTGCATTTATTTATGCAATTGCAACACTAAGGAAGATAGGTGCCATTCTCTAGAGAGGTTAAACTTCTTTATTATTACCGTACAAGACAACACAAGCAGAACTTACAATACAAAGCGAAATAAATAACACCCAGGGCACCTGCGGGAATCAAACCCATGACATTCAGCTTACAGTACGAAGCTTTTCTACCAGAGGGCTACGGCGGCCCCACTAAACTTGTTACATATAGTTAAAAGATTTTATTTATTTTTTATATAAAATTTACTGATATATACTGACTGCTAGCTAGCTGTATATAGTACCATATTTGTGCATAGTATATACATAGATATTTTCTTAGTTCATTTGAAAACTTTGGTTTTGTTTTCGGGGATATTTCGATAATTGGGAATCTGGCGCGGTCGTCTCATTTTTGGCGTAAATAATTATATTTTGGTATCCCTACTGATCTATAGTAACCCTACGTGAATTGATGTTTCCGATCTCTTATTTTTCTTTTACAAAGAAAAATACCTCTCGCGCAGGCGTTTGTGCCAAAAATTGACGCCAATGAAGAAAGATCGCCAGATTCCCAATTATCGAAATATCCCCTTGTTGTCTCTAACAAAATACGATTGACCAAATTTTTGTAACGCTGTGTAAATTACGAAGCTTTTTTTTTTTTTTTTTTGAGTAAATGAAAACAATTTGATTTTCCACCTTCCATGTATGAGCACCTAGGGGGTTAAATTCAACGGCCTCTTTACCACAAATATATTGCAGAATATATTGCTTAGAAGCTACACCGGTTTTTCTCAGGACTATATTTGATCGCCTTTTCGTTTTGACACGTTTCACACATTTTATACAGAGTATCAGCATCAGTAAAATTAATCAAAAGGGTAAAAAACTCTCACTTAACTCTTACTTTCTTCTATTTTATGAAACAGAATGATATTAAAACTTTATTCAATAAACAATCAACACAACTCAAAATAACCTCTAAATCTTATTTCGTATTGGCATTATTATGAAGGCATTTTATAATTTAGAATTATTCCAGAAACAAATTTTAACGTTTAAAAATAAGAAATGAATTTTCAAAAGCCTGAAATAATAGGAATGAGTACAAAATTGTATAATAATTTTTCCTTTACTATAAATCTTAGAGACGGTTTGTTTTTTCATTTTTCTGAAATTTTGCTGCAGATATATTGATAAATGTAAAATGGATTCCTGACTTGTTATATGAGGCTTCGCTTACAAAAAATGAAGGAGGGAAAAAAACGCTTAAATGCAGTAACAATGTATTACATGAACTACTTCAAAAACAATAATTTGACAGTCATGTGATTCATTTGTATATATTTTTACATTTCTTCAAAGAAGGTTTTATACAATGAAGAAAACTACAATTATTTATACTTTGCTTTACAAAATCATAATATTTTTTTTTTTTTTTTTTTTTGCAGAACAGACCAACAAATCTTCTGAAGCTTTCGGAAATGCTGGAATTTCCAAGTTCAAATGCAAGAGGATTTGTCAAAGAAATGTTTTGTTGGCCGTATATATTCTCAGTTATATTTTCTGCAGTCTTGCCTTTCTTTTCGAAAAAGGCATATTTCATTTAGGATCTGTTTTCGAATCACTCCACCGGAATATTACAGGGTGAAATGTTTTAAATTTTTGTGTCCTGTCAGTATCTACAAAAGCGTGAGTTGCGGATGATTTTGGAATTTTTAAAGAAATTCCTTTATTTCTATTTTTATAATAGTTACTATGGATAGGGGAAATTGTTTGGCATAGTCTTGTGAAATGTGTTGACGTGTATATTGTTGGAATGTTGTAGACCTGTGCATTGTTGCAATGTTGAAGACCTGTGCATTGTTGCAATGTTGTAGACCTGTGTATTGTTGCAATGTTGTAGACATGTGCATTGTTGCAATGTTGTAGAAATGTGCATTGTTGCAATGTTGCAGACATGTGCATTATTGCAATGTTGTACACCTGTGCATTGTTGCAATGTTGTACACCTGTGCATTGTTGCAATGTTGTAGACCTGTGCATTGTTTCAATGTCGTACACCTGTGCATTGTTGCAATGTAGCAGACAAGTAAATTTTTCCAATATTATAGTTCTGTCATAGGCGCCCATATGCAAAATTTTAAGGGGGGGGGGCTCAGATATTTTTCCCATGGTTTAGCAGGATATTTTCCCCATAGAAACCGATTTCAGTACAGATTAGAGTTAGAAAAATTAAACATTTTTAACAACTTATTATTAGTTGCTGGAGAAGAAATGTTTTTACACTTTCTGCAAAAAAAAAAGTATTAACGCAAGGAAATTCTAATTTCAAAGGGGGGTGCTTGAGCCCCTACTTAAACCCCCAGCCCCCCCTCATGGTTGCCCTTGAATCCTGAACATTGTTGTAATGTTGCAAAAATGTGCATTGTTGCAATGTTGCAGACAAGTACAATGCTGCATGTGGCAACATATGCATTTTTTCCTGCTAAAACGTGTACATTAGTACAATGTTGCGCAATTTGTAGACCCGTGCATTTATTTTAAACAATTAGGTTTTTTTTCATCGCAAAATATTTTAAATTCGAGGAATTTATTTTAAACATATACAATCTTATAATACCAAAATGTAATACACTTCAGACTTTTGTTGAAACCAAATTTTACGTTTAACCGTGTTATATGAGTGATTTAATTTATGAATTCCATTTTGATCTTTGACCTTAACTGAATCTTCCAGATTTAATGCATTGTTTTATTATATTTCAAAGTAAAATGAAAGCAAGTTTTAAAACTAAACAAAATATATTTTTGCTAAATTTAAATTTAAGTCAATAAACTTAGTGTTATATGAAATGCCTTCAATCTTCGAGTTGAACCGAACCATAGCTTCGGTCACTCGTCTGGTCAGTGCTAATTCTGTATTAGCTACCAGTTTGTTTGGCACTCTTGGCGTCCTTAAGAGGTTTTCCACCTCCAGCTTAGTCATTCCTATGCCGGGCTGATGAGGGCTAATGCGAAACTGCAGCCCTCGGCTGGAATTCACTGAGTTGGCGGTGTATTCCATGTATTTCTGCCTTAGCCTTGGCTAAAGGGCGGTAACTCACTGAATAAAATCTTAGTGTTGGTCAGTTTTCAAAGTTTTTTTTTTAATTCTTAAGATTTCCCAAATTTTTGAGCTTGACTACCTGTTTCATTCTGTGGGAATTTAGTCTGTACGAGCATTAGGTTTCAGAGTTATGCATTTAATTAATAATAGTTCAACACTTGATAAACGCGTTGCCGCAAAGTTCAGACATAAGTATGACTTTTTGTTCATTTTTAGTCGCAATGAGGAACGTGTTAATAAAGTACAAAACACCAAACATTAAAATTACTTATAATTTCAATTTTTGATAGTTGAACATGTTGCAAAAATCTCACTTAAAAAATTTACATCACAGAAGTTATCAAAATCAAACTACACTGTTAAATATTCAGGAAGATTTTCTGGTAATTGTTACTGTAAAATGGCGGACTTACAGCATCGCTGATTTTTACTGTAATTTATGCCGGAGAAATAAGCGATCCCAGCGCCAATTCGTTGCTGTGGTCTACCGAGGAAACTAAAATTTTACAGTAACATTTGATTTTTACGGTAATAGTTACTGGCAACATGGATACCAGTAACAATTACCGTAAATTTTCCGCAAAAAATTTAACAGTGTATTGATTGCTATAGATATTGAAAGGGTAAAACGAAATCCCAAAAAATTTAAATTAAATGAATAAATAAAATTTACTGAATCTGATTGTGGCTTACTAGGGTAAAAATAGACAAAAATATTGAAAATAAAACGCCTGAATTGCAGATTAAAGTGATGGAACCTGAGATTTTTTAAAAATTTGTTTCCGAATTTAAGTAAAAGTTTATGCGTCAATAATTCTCCCTCAAAAATACTTAACTGAATCACTGCCTACAAAACGTTCAATGCTGAAATGCGTCTACGAATAGTTTCGCTATTTATGCCACAAATGGCGCCCGTATTCTATCAAAGATTACGCATAAATTGAGAACCTAGTTATAAAAAGAATTGAAGACATAAAAATGCCACAAAATATGTGAATAAAAATATGACAAAAAATAGTTCTCTCTGAATCTTGATGTGATATTTCATTTCTTATGATACTTGATTTCCAATAACTGGGTAAAGTAATTTATCTTTGTTTCATATAAATTTTTAAGTTAATAATTCAAAATATATTGAATACATTTCATGCACTTTAGTCTCAATATTGAATAGTATGTTTTAAAAATCAAATCGAAAGTGAGGTTCAAATATAAAGTGCAAAAGTCCTTTCTGAGAGAATTCTGTGAATATGCGAAAAAAATGAAAAGCGTTTTGCATTTGACTGCATAAAATATGAATATTGAACTTTCAATAGACTTCGGAGTGCATACAAATTCGGAGAAACAGAGAGGTGACGTAGTCTACATTACATGCTGAGATATTTGAAAATCTTTGCCGGTGCTTTTTGAAGAAAAAACTGGAAAAGAATGAAAAGAGTAGTTGTCTCTCGACAACTACTTTTTCATCAGTTCCGAAAACCGGAACTGATTTATCCCAAAAATACTTTTCAACGTATTTCTTAAGTACTTTGTAGCATATACTTTATTTATTAATCATACCAAATTTTGATCATTAATAATCGGAATAGATGTATGTGTGATTTCACAAAGATTAGTAGAGAGGTTCTTTGACGCCCAAAAATTCACAAAAGCAGTTTGCTTGATTAAAAAGCAGAAAAAAAAGAGAATTAAAATTTTCACTTTGAAGTCATAAAAAGGTGAGAGTAGGGAAGCATGAGACTTCTGGAATTATGCCTAAAATAAACAAAGTATTTCATTTCTGACTATTTCACCAGACGAAACAATGACATACTTTTTAGAATAAATCATTTTACTGTTCAACCACGGATTGCATGGAATTTTCAAACGTCCAGATAAGACAAATCTATGTGAATAAGGGGGAAAAGTAAAAATTTGATGCACGTATCCCGCTCATTTGAATGAGATTCTGCTTCTGCAAAAGCTGACATCGGTAAAAAAAATCATAGATTCGTCCATTTCCAGCTGTAAAACGGATGTTTGTCTTTCCATACAATCCGTGTGATCAGACAGTAGCTGCAGGGTTCTGCAAAATTAATTTCAGAAAAGACTATTTTGCATCAATAAAAGTACATAAGTAAGGTTTTTAATGTACATTTTCAATCTCATTGATTAACTTTAAAATCATTTCTATCAATGCATCATATATCTAATAATATAACTTTCATAAAGTATATCATTTAAGATCCCCTTAATATATCGAATGCTTTTAGTGACTACGTCATTTTGTTGAAATCTTGTGTAAAGGGAGGGAGAGTACGGTTGAGGGAGATGCCTTTATCCTTTAAAATAACATTGAATGAATAGCTACGCTTGAGTATAATATATTTTGATAAAAAAGTCATTATTACAAAGTCATTATTGCCGAAAATCGTTGGCAACGGAGAAATATTGCAAAATGATTGGATCTTATAATTAAAGTATAATCTTCTTCTTTATCTTCTTTATCTTCTTCTTTACTAATAATAAAGCTGAAAGTCTCTCTGTCTGGATATCTGGATGTCTCTCTGTCTGGATGTCTGTGACGCGCATAGCGCCTAGACCGTTCGGCCGATTTTCATGAAATTTGGCACAAAGTTAGTATGTAGCATGGGAGTGTGCACCTCGAAGCGATTTTTCGAAAATTCGATTTTGTTCTTTTTCTATTCCAATTTTAAGCCCATTTTTCACAGAAATTTAATAAAATGGGAAAGAATTTGTTCTGAAAATTACCTTTCTCTTCTTTACTTCTTTATCTTTCTTCTTTTCTTTTCTTCTTCTTTACTCTTTACTAATAATAAAGCTGAAAGTCTCTCTGTCCGGAGAATGTCTGTAGGATGTCTGTGATGCGCATAGCGCCTAAACCGTTCGGCCGATTTTCATGAAATTTGGCACAAAGTTAGTATGTAGCATGGGGGTGTGCACCTCGAAGCGATTTTTCGAAAATTCGATTTTGTTCTTTTTATATTCTAATTTTAAGAAACTTTTTCCGAGCAAATGATCACAACGTGGAATAGCAAATTACGAAATCATCATAACGTGGAACCGTTATAAGCCATGGGCGAGCCAATTGGCGAGAAATTCATCCTCCATTATTTGTTAATATACAGGCGAACCAATGACCTTTTAATTTTCTACTACGGGCAAAGCCGTGCGGGTGCCAGTAGTTACTAATAATAAAGCTGAAAGTCTCTCTGTCCGGAGGATGTCTGTAGGATGTCTGTGACGCGCATAGCGCCTAGACCGTTCGGCCGATTTTCATGAAATTTGGCACAAAGTTAGTTTGTAGCATGGTGGTGTGCACCTCGAAGCGATTTTTCGAAAATTCGATTTTGTTCTTTTTATATTCTAATTTTAAGAAACTTTTTCCGAGCAAATGATCACAACGTGGAATAGTAAATTACGAAATCATCATAACGTGGAACCGTTATGAGCCATTTAACATAGCCAATTGGCGAGAAATTCATCCTCCATTATTTGTTAATAAACAGGCGAACCAATGACCTTTTAATTTTCTACTACGGGCAAAGCCGTGCGGGTGCCACTAGTGTTAAATGAAATAGATTTTTTCAGTATTATACATACCTTATTACATGGTTTTTGTCATTTTACGCCATATTTTTGAAGATTATGCCTGCATTTTAAAGTTCAAATGCATGTCCTCTTCCATATGTAAGGGAGAAATGCGATATTTTTTATTCTTATTCTTATTGTTTTTAAAAACTAAAATTGTGATGGTAACTTTCATCAATTTTATGTTGTTACTAGGGGTACCCGCAGGGCTTTGTCCGTAGTAGAAAATTAAAAGGTCATTTGGTTCGCCTGTATATTTACAAACAACAGATGGTGAATTTCTCGCCAATTTGCTCGCCCATCAATGTTACGGTTGCACGTTATGATAATTTGGTAATTTACTCCCCCACTTTATGATAATTTGCTCGGTAAAATATTCTTAAAATTGGAATAGAAAAAGAACAAAATCGAATTTCCGAAAAATCGCTACGAGGTGCACACCCCCACGCTACAAACTAACTTTGTGCCAAATTTCATGAAAATTGGCCGAGCGGTCTAGGTACTATGCGCGTCACAGAGATCCTGACAGAGAGAGATCCAGACATCCAGACGGAGAGAGATTCATACATCCAGACAGAGAAAGATCCAGACCTCAAGACAAAGAGACTTTCAGCTTTATTATTAGTAAAGAAAATGTGTGAAATATCTTTAAAAATACTATTGCTAAAACTGACCCATTCCTCCCTACTGTATTCTATATATTAACTGATCTTTTCTTCATGAAGGAGTTTACGCATCGTGTAGAATTAAATATAATGAATACAATATTAAAAACCGAAAACAAAGATGGTCTCGGTGAAGTTTCTTTGCAGTACGCTGGATAATTAAATCACTTGGTATAATTTCTCAACAAACTTATAAATGTGACACGGTTCAGCTCAATTATCATCAGACTGTCAAACAACTCGATTAACAACACTAATTAGACAAATGAATTATAAAACTTCCTCATAAAGCTATACTCATCAATTATAATCTCTACATAATATAAAATGAAGTGTCCAAAAAGCGTCTGTTTGTTTGAACTCGCAAAACTCGAGAACTACCCGGCCGATTTCGCTGAAATTTTCACAATTTGTTGCTTTAAGTCCTGAGAAAGTTTTCAGACCAGTTCGAAAACAATTCGATGAATAGTTCATTTTTTATTCCAATTTACGCCCAATTTTCACATAAATTCCCGAATATGGGGATGAAAAATTACTCGAAATTAGTAATATTATATATCGTTGGAAAGGGAAGAATTTTCCGCGATCTACGCAATTTGTTCCAACACTCTAAATTAATTGCGGCGGGAGTTATTTACGTTTTTAGCTCGAATTTGTTTAGGCTTAGCTGAAATTTAGGCACTTCTTTCTTCATTAAATTTATCAATAAAAAGTGAAAGGATTGTCCTACAGTTTTCTTTTTGACACCATTGAAAAAATCTACATTTTTTACTTCAGATCTAACTCAACCTATGGTCGGAAGCTTAACCCTCTATCTCCATTAGAAAAAAAGTTACAAGCGAATTAAATGAAGTTCAAAAATCTGTTCTCTATTCAAGTTTTTAAACATTTTATTTTGCGTTTCCACGGTAACGCTTTTTGAATTCATTAGTTCCATCTTTCTCATTTTCAATTCTGAAACTTATTTTATTTTGTGTTTCCATGGTTACGCTTTTTAAATCCATCTTTCTCATTTTATTTTAATTTCTTAAAAGTAAAGTATTTTAATATCTGTCGTCATTGTTTGGAGGGGAAATTTTGCATGATGATTTTTTTCTTCTTTTATTTATGCCTGATTGTTGAATATACGTCACTTGACACAATTTTTGTTTTCAAAATAGACCGGGCAAAGCCGGGCAACGCAGCTAGTACTTACTAATTAGACTAATTAATTATCACACAGTAATAGAAGTTGCATAGAAACTATATTTACGGTTTATTTTCACTCAGAAAACGCCATGATTTAAAATTATTTCTATCACAAACATCAAACATGTATTTGGCTAATAATTGTCAAAAAATTAAAACTTAGAGCTAATATATAATTTAGCTAGTCTAAGAAAGAAAACCTTTAAAGGTTTTTTTCAGGTGCTATTCAATAAAAAATATCCCTTAATGACTGGGAATCTAACTGAACCCCAAGCAGATGCCGTACAAAATCCTAATAGCACTATTTTATTATTTTAACACTAGAAAGACGGAGGGGCCTGTGTGGCCCCTCGCGTAGTTTGTTGTTTAATAACTCGGATAATATCTAACGGAACTTAATGGAATTTTCTTACTTTTCATTATATGACACTATTTGAATGCTTGTTTAATCATTTAATCATTCGCCTCATAGTACTGTTAATATTGATCTTTATACCTAGAAAGACGGGAGGGGCCACAGTGGCCCCTAAGCATTTTGACAATGAAAAAATTTATTTTTCCTTTTGCCAGTATAGAAAGAAAAACTAAAAATAATTAAGTACTAAGTTTTTATTTAGTCATGAAAGAAGGTGTATCAGGCATGTGGACTCCCTCAGGAAGAATTTTTAAAAGAATTCACTCCAAAAATGGGTAGGGGCCACACTGGCCCCTTCAGTCTTTCTAGGTATACAGAAAATGTCAGTCGTTCTAGTGTTAAATTTTTCTATGAGAAATTTGGTACTGATGAAGATTCGAGCAACGCCAGGTTTTAAGACAGCAATACAGTTGAACTCGCTTAAAACGAGCCCTGATTTAGCGAAAAAATCAGGAAGATTTGGCTGGTGCAATGTTAAGTCTATGGTAGCATAACTGGCTTTTAACGAGCAAACTCCGCTTAAAGCGAGCAATATTGACGGTCAAGGGAGAACAATAAGCAATCGTGATATGTGTGGAGTAGAGAAGCATTTGAATAATAAATATTTGTTGACGATAATATGTTATCACTTCCTAGGTATACATACGAGGATATTGTAGCTTAAATTCAAGCAAATGCTAGGAAAAAAAAATAATGAAAGCGAGAACGTGAATGACAAATGTGAAGAATTTGAAACTGAACCACCTTCAACGTCAAGGGCTTTTGATCTGCAGAGAAACTTGAATCTTATTTCGAAGTCAGAAGTGCAAGTGTCGATTTTTTTCGGGTGCAAAAGAAAGATACAATGAGACAGTAAGGCAGTTCAAAGCAAATTAACCAGAAGTAATAATGATAATAATAAACAAGTGTGTATGAATTTTCATGATTTTTTCACAAACTCGTTTTTTTACGAGCACTCGGTTATAAGGAACAAATATCGCAATCCATTCGAGGTTCTTATAAGCGAGTTCGACTGTGATAAAAAATATTTATATCTACAGTTTTAAACTTCATATTTTTCTGGTTTTTCAAAAATATGCATGTGCTCTTGTGTGTTTTATTCTGAATATTTCCATACCAAACTTTTGAGAGTAGTGCAAAAGTAGTTATTGCAAAAAATGTAAAGCAGGATAAGGTAAATATGATTTTAGTGTCCAACTTTAAACGCGCTTTTCTTGGTTCCAGTTTGTTTAGCTGTAGAGCAGGATACTGTAAAAAGCTATTCACTGTAAAAGCGATTCAGAAACACATATCTTACAGAAACCAGGAACGTTTTCCGCTAAAATTAAGTAACCTTCCTGAAATTATCCTGGAAGCTTCCTGAAATATTCAGAAATATTCCCGTTTTGATCCAGTCATGTCTCTGGAACTTAAGAGTCATCTTTGTGTGTGTATAATATAGTAGTTTGGCACTTTCCTACGTTCCCAGGAAAGCTCCAAAAGCAGTATTACTAAAATGGTCAAAGCTAAGAAAGAATTGCAAGTAAGTATTAAGAATTTTCTTCTCGCCCGCAATTCTTGCAAAGCTACGTAGTCCATAGACTGATTTGCGCCCTTTGGACGCCTTATCAATCTGGACGGGCCGCAATCGAACTAAAGCCGATACTCTTTATAAATACGCTTAGGTAATCTTTAAACTGGGAGCTAAAAATGTTTTTCTCACCATGGATAAGTTTGCATTCGCGCGACTTGGAGCAATTCAAAAAACTTTTTGACAAGAAAACTTGTTTTTTCTAGGAAGTATTTAAAAACCATTGAAATCTCGAAACGTTACACGGAAATACTCAGTAAGGTTTAGGATTTTTTTTTTTACAGTGTTCAATTAGTGCTTCAAAAATTTTTTGATGTGCAAAAGAAAGTAATTCAGAAGTTACTCTTCAGTATAAGCTGTAGTGAGCAATAGATATTTTTTTTAAAAGTGAAAACATAAATGTTTTTCGTAAAATTAAAAAAAAAAAAAATCATAAATTTTTTTGTGCCTAAGAAGTTTTATAATTCTTTGAAACAGTGATACATGCATATTTTGTTTAAAAGCTTATTTTAAGTTTCTATAACCATAATTGTGTTCGCAGTCTGGAGCGTAGGGAAGTCTATTGTTTAGCTACTTGCATTTAGTTTCAATGTTTTCAGCATCATCTTAAAAACACTTTTGCTGTAGTTATTTATTTTATGACATAATGTACATCAAAATCATTTTTTCATGATGTTGCTGCAAAAAAAGTTAAAAAGAAAAGTTAGTTTTTTAAGAAAGTTAGCCCAAAACATTGTTCGAGGTTGCGTTAATACTACTTACCCCTTAAGCTTTTTGTTTTGTATCCTTTAAAAACGAGAGTGTGTATTTGGGTGCGTGTCAATTGCTCAAACATTTTTCTGACAAGTACAGCATTTGTTGTATAGTCCCAGAAATATTTTTGCATTATTTATCTGGAAACCAAAAGGCTTTAAAATATCCTTGCGTGTAATATTTCAGTTTTTTGAGCTGAAAACATTTGTTGACAAATGTCAAAAAGAGGAGCCAATTGTCAGAATGAAATCAGAAACATGCCACCGAGAGTGATAGCTATGTTTGGAAGCGAAACCTTTTGCATTTCAGGCATGATGTTTTCTCATTCGTAAGTCTGAAAGGCAGGTTTTCCTGACATAACTTTTAAGTTTAGAACATATTTTGGATAAAACACTGTGATCAATATTTTTTCACAAAAGTTGTTGCTTTGTATATTTATTGCTGTAAAAATTTTCAAGCTTTTGCATGCTTTTTTTCTTTTAGTTTAGAATCGATCAGTCTTTTTTAAGAGGACAATAACATTCTGTAAGTTAATAATACAGTGAAACCCCAGTTTTACGTTTCTCAAGGGACTGTGTTAAAAAACGTAAAATTCAGAAGAAAAAACGTACAATGTGGGAAATACCTAGCATCATAGGTTCGGAGGAGGAGAGGTTCAGGGACTTGTATAAATGGTTCAAGCTTGGAGACTGCTTTTGAAATTTCACGAAATTCAAGTCCTAAAAATAAAGTTTTAGACAATTTTTAACGATTGGAAGGGAGAGATTAATCGGGGATGCACTCTAAATTTTCGAAAATGAAAATGATATATTCTAAATAAGCTCAGTTGTAGATTGTCTTTGTTAAAATTAAGAGAAAAGGAGGGGTTCGGGTGACCTTTCCCCGGAAAAATTTTGAATTTGAGGTTCAAAAAATGCAATTATTGGCCATTTTTGTAAACGTTAAGGAAAAAGTTCCCAAAAACATTTTAGACGACTTTTAATGATGTGAGAGGAGAGATGATTTCGGGTACTCCTAAGGACATTTTTCGAAATTTAACTCCAAAACACAGAATAGTAGGTTATCTTTGATGACAAGGGTAAGTATTCGGAGGCACTAACATTTTTAAAACGTAAGCCCTGAAAACAAATTTTTTCATGATCTTTAATTATGTGAAGGGGGGCAGAAGGCACTTCCCTGGAATTTTTTTCGAAATTAAAAAAACTAAAAACCCATTTCTTGGTTATTTTTGATAAAGTTAGGCGACGAAATGAGGTACGGGGCTTTTCCCTGGAAAAGTTCCAAAATTAAGTCTTAAAAATCCAACTACAGGACATCTTTCTGGATAAGAGTTGAGGTGTAGAGAATCTTTCACAGAATTTATTCAAAATTGAAGTTCCAAAAACAAAGTTTTAGACGATTTTGGATGATGTTAGAGGACGTGATTCGGGACTCTTTCGCGGAACTTTCTAGAGATTGAAGACCCAAAACCAAAGCTTAAAATAATTTTAGAGGACGTTAGGAAATCAGGCATGAGAGGGCAAGGGGAGAGGGTGCTGAAACCCCATAGCTCTTTTCCTGGATTTGCCATTGCGTTCAAGAATTGATGCTACTCTAAAATTATGCTATTTTCTCCTATGTATTTGTATTTTTCAACTATGCAATGATACATTTTTAAATGTAGGGATAATTTCGCTACCACCTAAAAAATCCCACAGGTTGGGAATCCCTGCCGTAGAGAAACAAAAAAAAAAAAAAAATCGAAATCAATTCTTTTATAAATATATTAGTTTATCTACGACAGTTACTTCAACTAAATAGGCACTTATTAGTTTTAAGTGTATTACTTATTAAAAAGCGAGTGTATGAATCCATGTATGCATCTATCTATCTATGCCGTTGCTATTCATGGTGAACGAAAGGAAACTGAGCATCGAACCAAGTATCGATAGATTAGTAATTTTTATGCTACGAGTTTGATTAGAGAGCATAATTTAAATAAGTTATTTAGCTGTGATACTAATTAAAAATTTCCATCCATAACATTTTTGTGTTTATTTCTTCATGTATCATAAGACATCTCTTTCTTTCTCAGCTTTATATCGTTTAATGTGACATCCCTCCCCTGCACTCAAAATTCCGATAAATTCAATAATTTGTAACGGCTATAAATATAAACTTAAACTTTTTATGAACTTAATTTTTTTGAGAAAAAGAAACCTTCTGCAAATTTAGAATTCGAAAAAAAATTGTGATCAGCGTTAAACTTGTTTTTCGAAAATATTATTTTGTTTTTATTGGACAGAAGCGAGTAGAACCATCGGAATTATTGGAACACATTTATATAAGAAACATTTTTTTAAAAAGTTCCTTGTCTGCTGTAAAATTGACAGAATTCACTTTGATTTGGAAGTAAATATTTGACATCTCCTAACCAAATAGAATACTGAAAAGTTTTACGTTTTTAGGAATACCTCCAGTAATGGTGGTATTTCATTTGGTTGCAAAATACAAAATTTCTAATAAACTTGAAGTCAAACGTAGCCTTGGGAAATCAAAGCCACATAGTTTAACGAACAAAATGCTGCAGATATTTGTTTCGAATGTTTCGTTCGAATACCGAGAACGTACGGGTGGGAAAGAACTTTGAAGCTATAACGAACGAAAATAAGAATATTTCAAATATATTTTGTCCTCAAAGTCTTCCGTGATGAAAGTGCAAGCTTGAAAATTTTTACTTCCCTTCACCTTTTCAGTTTCATCACAAGTTAAACTTTTACAAAAAAAAAAAAAAAAATCCCTTAACAAAATTTTTAAATTACATTTTTTTTACCGAGTAAAAAAGTAAAATTAATTTTACGCAAAAAAAAAAAAAAAAAAAAAAACCGCTTGGTATCTACGGTTTGGAAAATAACAAATTTCGGTTTGAAAAAAAAAATACGTCATACGTTTTTAGGCATTAATGTGTGAAAAATCGATGTTACTTTAAAATCAATAAATTGCTTCAAACTAATGGTTTAGTTCTTTGTGTCTTGAAATACTCACATGTTCCTTTCCTCACAGCATAGCACATAAATATCAAGTGCCTCTCTGAAAGTGTTTTGAAAAGTTAGATTTCAATAATCGCTAAACTGCTATGAGCAGAAAATACACTATTTTTATCCTAGAATTTCTTTTTGCGCTTAGTAACATTCAAATCAAAATAACTGGTTTGATACGAATTTTTTTTATTTTTTGCATGTAACTTTTACAATTATTTCTATTTTCTTTCTCTTCTATAAATAATGTTCTTTAACCCTTAACAAGGGAGGTGCGGTCTCACAGACCGCTGAAAAGTTCATCCCATTACCCCTATTTTGTTTCAATCCGATTGAATGGTTTTTCCCAATAGCTTTCTGTTTTGTGACCTTGAACACCTCCCTTGCTAATCAGGGTGTTTTGAAATGTACATTTGGTTTAAATTTCATTGTTGTCTTTAGAAGCGGTCTGTGAGACCGCTCCTCCCCTTCAGTGTTACAATTTTTGGCAGTAGTAGACATGGCTCTTAATGTTAGAATCGCAGAAATAGGCCCCTTTATCTTATCCGCGTTATGCGGAAGAAATGCAAAATATTCTAGATGAGGTTGAGAATTGTTTGAAATGTTTGCAAAAGTTACACAATGATGTTCTAAGGACAATAATGCGACGTGAAATACTAATAGTTGAAGGGCTGTCAAAGTTTTCCCGTAATGTGATATGATCAATTTTGTAGTATTAAAATGTAAATACTAAAATAATATCATTAATTGATAATAGATTTATTTTTATTACGAATAATAAATTATTTACTGCAGCATATGACTTCTCTCGAAAACTTTTAGGCATTTGTCAAATTTCCTCGGAAAAGGTATATTTCAGTTCAAAGTTCAAAACTATTTTTCCCCATGCTAACAAAAGTGCAAAGAATATTTAAAGGAATTTACAGGAATGTATCTTAATTACACGATTTTTAAAAAAATTGAAAGTAGAGCGGTCTCGAGACTTCACGTTCCACGTTTCACTTTTTAAACCTGCGATAGAAATTATCCAGCAGCATGAAGTTAGTTCTTAACCATAGTTTCTGTACCGCAAATAGATCAGTCATACGATGATAGAGAATGTGTAGCAAAATGCAACCCAATCGAGAAAAAAATAACCCTGTCATTTTAATAATCAACATAGGGTCATTTTCTTTTGGAAATGAAAGTTATGACCCTTTGTAATTGAAAGTAAATGCTTTATAAAAGCATAACTATATTATCACTTCACGAGTTAAAAATAGCAAAGTAGGAATATTCCTCCATTAAGAAGTTAAATACAATGGGTAAAGCACGTGGTTACAAGCTACACTTTTATGCAGTGTTGTGTACACTAAAGAAAAAGAAAAACTCTCAGTTTTATGGAAAATCTTTTGCCAAACTGGGTTTTTACGAAGGTTTCCAGCCACGAAACAGTTCCTTCTCTTGTTGGATTACTTAAGAAGAAATTACATGTTACTTAAGAAGAAGTTGTATCGCTATAACGTCACTTTAAAAGAAGCTGTATCGTTGCAACGTAACTTTAAAAGAAGCTGTATCGTTACAACGTTACTTAAGGGTACGACGTATCGTTACAACGTTGCTTAAAAAGAGGCTGTGTCGTTACAACGTTACTTAAGAAGAAGCTGTATTGTCACAACGTTGCTTAAGAAGAAACTATATCTTTATAACGTTAGTTAAGAAGAAACTGTATCATTACAGCGTTACTTAAAAAGAAGCTGTATCATTGCGATGTTACTTAAAAGAGAAGCTGCATCGTTATAGCGTTACTTAAGTAGAAACTGTATCGTTACAACGTTACTTAAGAATAAGTTGTATCGTTACAACGTTACTTAAAAAGAAGCTGTATCGTTACAACGTTACTTAAGAAGAAGCTGTATCATTGCAACGTTACTTAAGCAGAAGCTGTATGATTGTAACGTTATTTAAGCAGAAGCTGCGTCGTTACAGCGTTACTTAAGAAGAAGCTGTATCGTTACAACGTTACTTAAGAAGTTGTCTGCCGTGGGCAGGTAAAGGGCAGTAACTAAAAAATTTTCATTTTGCATTTTTTTTTTTTTTTTTTTTTTTTTTGCATTTTTGTCATCGATTGTACATTATCTTTATTGTACAAGTTCGCTTATTTAATTTCCGCTGAAAAAATGTCGCGAAAAAAAAAAAAAAAGTCTAACTCCAAAACTTTTCTATTGTTAACAACCACACATTTCTTCAAATATCTCGAAAAACCATTTGTGCTGATTCTGCCGTTTTCCTGCACACGACAGTTGTATAGTTACAACGTTACATAAGAAGAAACTATATCGTTGAAACGTTACTTAAAAAGAAGCTGTATTGTTACAACGTTACTTAAGAAGAAGCTGCACCGTTACAACGGTACTTATTTGTACGCCGACTTTAATAGTATAACTGAATTCCCAAAGTAGTTTAAAGAAGATTAAAAAAAAAAAAAAATGTAAAAATATGTTAACTGAAACACATGCTACTTTCATTGTTGTCAGTCAGTTACCATGTTCTGAACACTTTTTACTTCCTTTTACAAAAAAGGAGATATTGTATTCGCGAAAAAAATTTCACTCAAAAATCGGCCTTACTTTCCATTTTGCTCACCCCCGAATGAATATTGAGGTTTTTTTTCGACCCGACCACACGTGGATATATGCCTGGGAACCTACAGACACCCGAAATATCCATTTTGACGATCCCCGAGTTAATTACAACGAGTTTACTCATGACGTCTGTATGTACGTATGTATGTGCGCATGTGCGTATGTATGTCGCATAACTCAAGAACGGAATGCCCTAGAAAGTTGAAATTTGGTACTTAGACTCTTAGTGGGGTCTAGTTGTGCACCTCTCTTTTTGGTTGCATTCGGATGCTCCAAAGGGGGTCTTTTACCCCTTTTTGGGGGGAAATCATTGTTAATTTCGATGTAAACTCAAGTGGTGTTATAATTTGGCGGACAGTTGGCGATATATCGCCAGTCTTTTGGTCGCCAAGTTTTGTCGCCAACTTAGCGACAAATTTGGCAATTTTTTTAAAATTCTTTTTTAAAAATCTGGTTTCAATTTGGCCGCTGTTGGTTATTTTTAGAGAGTAAACTATTGAATCACATTAAAACTGCCAATAATGAGAAAATGACATTAAATTGGAGTAAAAGGAAGTAATGTGATGCACACATCAGCTCGTTTTTTTTAATCACTCAAAATTTATTTTGAGAAATCAACTGTAGCATAAAATTCAGCTTAAAAAATACAATAATGCAGATGAAAGTTTATTTCGTGCAATTAGTATTTTGCTTTGAATGTTACGAAATACTTTTTTTCTTTAAACATGTCACTCAGTTACTCTTGAAATTTCCCCATGTAGTAACTTTTAAAGAACAAATCTAAAAAAATGGTAGGCATAATTTATTGTTTTAAAAATATTGTTAGCACGAAAACGAAATTCTTAAGTACTTGTGAAGTATTTATTACTTCTGAGCGTAGCTAGTTTTAACAGGTAACTCTTAACCGGACGTATTAAGAGATATTTTGTTTTTACTTTCCAGCAACATTCAAATAACTCATTCAAAATTAAAACATAGAAAAGAGCGCGAACTTGATACTTTATTTTTATGCAAAAACAAATGTATGGATTCACTAATCACTTAAAACTTGAAAATAAAAATTAATACACATAATAGAAAAATTGAAATATCATTTTCCCCCTTCACTCAACTGGAATAAAAATGAATTAAGCGGTTCAATAAAGCATGTTCAGTTCAATTTGTTCTCAGATTAAATGTCCTGTGGAGTACAATTCTAGCGGAGAAAGCAAGTAAAAAAAGTTTAAAATACAGTTTGAAAATGAAGACATGCAAAACAAAACCGTAAAAGTATATCACGCTTGGAAGATTCGAATGGAGCAGAAAGATTTGATAAATTTTCTATCCATTGAGCAAATAAAAAGCTGGTTGAAATGTATAAATTAAGTACGTAAAAATAAGATTTATTCCTTTATTTTTTGTTTGAGCTGGTATCCAAAATGTGGTTAAGGATTTTTTCTTAATAAAAACGAGGACATTTTTTCAAAGATCCAAGAATTTGTTGTGTTTTATCAGTTTATTGATATACAGATTTTTTTTTCAATTGTAAATCTCCATACAGATCTGGAAAAAAATGTACAAAATTCGACGATTGAAACATGCATCAATAAAACAAAAAATGCGAGTTAAAAATTTACTGACGAATTTTTATGAAATGCAAATTTTACGTCGTGTGGAAAATTCGACGTGGATTGAATCATTTTAATCATATTGTTACACCTTAAAGTTATTATTATACTACATTTCTACCTTCTTACTATTTCTAGTATATTTAATATACACTGTAAAAAAATTCCGAAACGTTGCTGAGTATTTCCGTGTAACGTGTCTCGTGATTTCAATGGTTTTATCCACTTCCTGAAAAAATCAAGTATCATTGTCAAACAGTTTCCTGAATTGCTACAAGTTTCACGAATGCACACTTCTCACTGGTGTAAAAAATATTTTTAGCTCCCAGTTTAAAAATTAACTTTGCGTATTTATAAAGTGAATCGGCTGCTGGTTACTTACGGCCTGTCCATGCTGATTTAAGCTCCCAGAAGGTGCGAGTAAGTATGAACTACGCTGCTTTGCAAGAGGTGCAGGCGAGTAAAATTCTCGATACCTACTTGCAATTCTGGCTTAGCTGTGGCCATGTTTGCAATGCTGCTTATGGCGCTTTCTTAAATCAAGAAGGGACCAAGCTATTATATTACACCTATCAAAGTTTACTCTTAAGTTCCAGAGACACGACTGGCTTAAAACGGGAAGATTTCGGAATTTTTAGGGAGGGTTACTGAATATTAGCGGAAAACGTTCCTGGCTTTTGCGAGAGATGTTACTGGCAGAAATTGGGCACATCAGCTGCCCATTATTTTTCAGGAACGTTTCTGAATCGTTTTTACAGTGTATGGAAGCAAGTATGGAATCAATTCGCGAACATTTTCAGACTTCTATTACAGATGTACACCTTTTGAGGCTTAAGGAATCCATTTTGACCCTATTTGGAGCATATATGTCTGTATGTGTGTGTTTGTGTGCGTGTAACCTTTTT
Source organism: Uloborus diversus (assembly GCF_026930045.1). Taxonomy (NCBI): domain Eukaryota; kingdom Metazoa; phylum Arthropoda; class Arachnida; order Araneae; family Uloboridae; genus Uloborus; species Uloborus diversus. The sequence continues at coordinate 17,222,589 of NC_072735.1, forward strand.
GTTGCGGTCCATGTAACTCACAAACTACTGCCTAAAATCACACAAAATACGATGCATACATGAACCACCATGTGACTTGGTGCTGATTAATTTTTGCAGTAAATTTCTCCAAGACCAAAGGGGGATCAGTCAAACGTTGATTTCGTTATTCTGGACTGCCATACCTCAAGAAGTAATGGACGGATTCAGAGAAAATTATAAATGAACCAAAGAAGGTGTAGATGCTCAAACAATTTCGGCTCCAATTGCTCCGAAGGGGGCGGAACACCCGAATTTTTTTTTTTAAATCTTCATTTGTGACTACTATATCTCAAGAAGTAAAGTAAGCATTCAGACAAAATTTGGACTCTACACCGATGAGCCAAAACATTATGACCAGTCTGTCAATAACACGTTGTGCCACCTTTTGCCTGAAAAACAACTGTGACTCGCCTTGGCATGGATGCCACAAGCTCTTGGTAGACGTTTGTTGCCAAATTGTGCCAAATATTAATGCAGAGGTCGCGTAAAGTTGAGATATCTTGACATGGTGGTATTTCAGCTGCCTTTCTATGAAATCCCAAATGTGCTCTAGATGATTTAACTCCGGTGAATTTTGAGGCCAGGGCATTCATTAAAGTTCTTCCTCATGCTTCTGGAACCGCTCCGGCACAATTCTAGCCTTATGACATGGGGCGTTGTCCAGTCGGAAGATGCCATTTCCAGTAGGGAAGACCGACGCCATGTACGGGCCCAATTGATCTGCCATGATGTTCAGATAGTCCACAGCCTTCATGCCAGTTCTACCACATCTAAGGGTCCCAGAGCTTGCTAGGAAAAAGTGTCCCAAACCATAACACCGCCACCATCAGCGTGTTTACAACCAACTGTTCAAAACGGGAACAACGTTCGCATGGAAGACGGCGAACTCTGACACAACCATCCACGTGATGAACAAGAAATCGTGATTCGTCGGACCAGACAACTATCTTCCAGTCATCCAAGGACCAGTCTCGATATTCTCGGGACTATTGTACGCGTAGTTGGCGATGATAATTTGTGAGTAGAGGAACAGAGTGGGACGTCTGCTGCGCAGACCCATATCCAACAGTGTCCGCTGAACTGTGCGTTTTGAAACACTTCCACTCTCACCTGCATTGTATCGAGCTGTCAGTTGATCAACTGTCTACCTCCGATTTTGCTTTACCAAGCGGCCTAGTCTGCGACGTCCCTTATTTTTGGTGGCGCATGGCCGTCCAACACCTTTACGTCTACTGTTGTTTTCATACCGTCCTTTTTCCATTTTGAATAAGTACTAAGAACGGCAGATCGTGAATAACCTACCAGTCTTGCGTTTTCTCAGATACTCGTTTCGAGTCTTCGGGCTACCACAATCAGACTTCTATCAAATTCGCTAAGATGATTACCCTTTTCCATAACTCGCAAAAGAATGGGCTCGAATGAAGCCTGACCTTCTGCCGCCCCAGTTATACACCAATTCCACTTCATCACGTGGTCGACACGTTATGCAGAGGAGTTCTTTTACAAAGTTAGGATCTGTCATAATGTTGTGGCTCTTCAATCAATACTTACTACACTTTACCATAATTAACGGGAGGGTTATCTGAAACAGGGACGGCGACTCTGAATTGGGGACATTTAATTTGTCTCAATGATTGGTGTTGCAAATGCTCAGTACAATACATCTCTATATTGTACAAAATGAAGATTTTTTTTTAAGCGTCTGTTTCTTGAACGTGAAAAAGTTAGAGAACTGCCCGGCCGACTTCGCTGAAAATTTCAGCTTGTTTCTTTTAGTAGCCCAAATGTTTGGAGACCAATTTTAAAAAAGTTCGACAAGAAATTCATTTTTAATTCTAACTTAAGACACAGTTTTTACATAAATTCCCTAATAAATGGGTGTTTATAAATAAATCACTTGCTGACCCGCGCGAAGCATTCGCGTTCGACGAGTTGGTGCAACACCTCATACATTAGAAACATTTCATTCAGTTCAAAGTAATTTAAACATTTGATTAATTTCCAGATTAATATCAAACAAGGGCGCAAAAAGAAAATGGAAGAATTAGTCACATCATCTGATGAGAAGCAGGGAGAGATGCTGCTTATATCTTTTGTATTGACCTGTATGACAATTCAAAGCAAAAAGAGAAGTGGAAGAAGCGTAATTAATGTCGAGGTTGGACACATGCACACATAAAGCCCGACTTCGACGCATATGGCTCTGGTTATTAATTACATTGCTTAAGAGAGGTTCTGACTCCTTAAAACATCCCGCTCACTCCTTTCAAAAACGTCATATTTCAAAAATTAGCGATTTTGAGCTATGCCTTTTTTTGAATTGACATAAATGAGAAGCATATCTCTGCAAGACTTGCATTTCTATAACTTAATATTTCACTGTTAGATAGCAAAAGTGTCGGATTTGCATTTTCAAGAATTTTTGAAAATTTTCCTTTCAAGAATGTCACATGTTGGGTTGTGCTTGATCCCATAGGCATGAAACAACTGCGTCGTTTTGTAAAAGATGGTATTATTTATTCTGTAAACAGTATTTAACACAAAAAAGGGGCGTTTTTCATTCTTATTCATATATAGAGAGCTCACTATTAGCATTCATATCGGTATTGTAAGGAGAATAATTAGTAACAATGATGACAAATTTTGAGATATTTCAAATTGTATCTTTGAAATTTAGTGCAAGAACGTCATTAATTAAATACAAACCTTTAAAATTTACACATTTTACACTTCTTAATGAAACAGAGAAGAAACACACGATTTTCTTAAAAAGGACGTTATGCGTAAGAGAAAGTTCAATCAGTGGCTAGAAATAGTTTTACTACATGCTGTCTTACTTTTAATTTTTAAAAGCGCTCACTTAAAAAAATCACGTTTTTTTTTTTTTTTGAGGTATGACGTTGTTAAAAGGAGTGAGCGATCATTGAACCGTTCGTCGGCACCATGCTAAACAAACAATTGTAAAAATTGATCCTTTTCAGGACAGCTAAAACACTAAATATAAAGTTTTCCATCTGACGCGTTATTATCAACGTTTTAATTTTGAAAGATAACTTTAAGAGTAAAACTACCGTTAGAAGTAGTTATAACCAGTAGATAGCCCTTTTTAAATACTACAGTAAACCATCGAATACGAAAAACGCGATTTTTTAACATTCGTTAGTGTAGCATGGTGTAGACGACTTGTCCTGGTACTACTATATATCATTTGAACTTCCCTTTCTTTCAATAAAAATAAATAAATAAATATTTGAATTAAACCTTGAATGTTGATTTTTTTATGGATATCACGTTGTACCAAACTGGTTGTCCAAAATATTAGCCTTGCTAATTTTTGAGAAAATCATTTTTCTAGCTCGTCTTAAACATTATTTGGAGTGGGGTTGTTTCCTTCTGTCAAAAGTAGTACTTTTTGTCATTGAAATCGATAGAATAAGCAAAAAAAAAAGAAAGTAACATGGACTTAGAAAATACTTTCATTTTCCCAACAGTTATTTTTTAATTAATTTTTCAAAATGTCCGATTCTTCAAACAAGGTTTGGTCTTTATGACGTCCTAAATGATGCACTATGGCGCATCTTTCTGCCGCATTTCTAAGAAATGATAATCAAGGAGCGAATTACAATTGAGCTCTACGCTTCTTATTAATCATATCGTTGCCAATACACGTGAGTAAATATGCGAATTAAATATTTTGGACTGTGAATGGCAACACTGAATGGCATTTCATCATTTGTGATGTCATTGTCAGAAGCGTTAATCGATGAAAGAGCACCGATTTAAGTAATTTTTTTAAAAAATTAAACTTAAAGAAATTATTTAAAAAATTGTCCAATTCTGTTTTTATGCATGCTCTTTCAGAAAAAAGTACTTTTAAAATTTTGGAAACGACCCCATTAGCAATTTCATGTTTCGGTAATCTTGAACCTGTTCTGAAAAAAAAATTAATTTTAGTTTTTGTTAAAGTAACTTTTGGTAGGTCAAAATACTTGAACAGCATCATTTTAGACATTTCTCCTTCGAACGTTGAGAAACGTGCCAAATAATTCATAACAAAAGTAGAAGTTCGATAAAAAGTATCTATTTTACACGCATTATTCCGAACGCTCACACATGAGTAAAACAGTTATTTCTATTGAGATAATCAACACATTATCTATTTTTAAAGTCGTGTCTTCTATTTGGTTTTGATAGTCATTCCAGTAGCATGAAAGTTATTATTATTATTACGAGAAAATCGCCCGTCAAGATATGACGGGAGAAAATTGCTTCTACAATTGAACAAAGCAATTGCATGTATGGTGATATTTTGATAGTTGAAAGTTTAACCCTTACTCCAGTGAATTAACTCTAAACTCCAGTATAGGGCGTTCATTATTGACCTCCTTTTTGTTTCTACATTCCCCTGAGATGAGTCTTACCAGTAAAGCAGTTAAGTGACCGGATCCAGTTCAGGCTTGTCAAAATAAAGCATTTCCCTGTATGTCAAACATTACCAAAAAATGTTATTAAATTATCATGCCGTGACGCGAGTTTCATTGTGGGTGACGTCAGGAGCGTTACTCGATCAGTGAATTGGCTATTATATGTATGAGGATTACATCATTTTGTGGAAATTTAAAGTGAAAAACAAAAGTTATTTTACTGAATCCAGCTCTCATTTGAAAAAAACTAACTACCTTTGTATCCGGACTCCTTTGAGCAATCTAAAAACCTTAGAAAACATTAAACGTTAATACAAGTTTAAATATCCTTCCAGATTCATTGATCTGGAAGAATGTGATGGTTTAATAATGCACACCAGTTTCCAATTTCTTTTCCGATTAACTAAATTCCAAAATGAGATTCAAAGGAGAAGTACGAAAAATAACTCCATTTAAAAGGAAATGCAAAGAATAAGAGTCTAAGTAAAGGTAATCATATGAACTCCACCACGGTTGAGAAATTGCATTGACTGAATGAGGCACGTCAAAAAAATGCTCTGTAAAATGTGATTTCTTTGCGCTTAACTGCTCATCAAATGTTAAAAAGAGATATCGTTTACTTTGTCCGCATTGAAGTTAATTTATAGTAAAATGTAATACTTTCTTGAGCGTAACATTTTCAACTCATATGACGGAGTTATTGATTATATCGATTATACTTTCAAATGAAGATGTTAGATGAAGTATTTATTCTCACGTTGAAAAATGTTGTATAATTTCTAGTTATGAGCTCTGTAGTTGCACACTTGTTGTTGCGCACGGAAAACAAGCAAAACGTAAGCACATTAACACTGGTCCTCCTAAAATCTAAATGAAGCGATCAGTACCTACGTATGGCTATTTTAATTTAAAACATACGCAAATTGAAAATTTAATTTGAGAATTACAGTGCATAAAGTGAGAATAATGTATTTTATAACATAATTTAAATTGAACCGCTAAAACTACGTAAAACTTTCGACAATAAATTTGTACTTTCAAGTAAAAGAGAAAAATTATCGTTTTACCTGGTGAAAAATAATAAGATATTTTTGCATTAAAATATTAGCTTAAAATATTTTCTTCAAGGAGAGAGAGTTTTGAAGGTAATGGAATTACTTCATCGTACGGTTAAACGTTCAGATAAGATTTCTACCATTCTGTAGTGAGATTTTTATTTAGATTAGTGAGATTTTTATTTAGTTATAACATGCTTTGAATATCACTGATTAATTAAACACGAACATTAACTTAAAAGAGCGCATTTTCAAGTATAATGCCCCATACTTCATGCTTAATCCTGATTCGTCACAACATTAACACCTACAAGAACATTCAAAATGACGCAGTTGCTATCATTGGACCGGTAGGTGTTTCAATGGATTCACCTTACAAAGTTGTTCATTCATGGAATATCAAATATTGTTGTATTTATAGCTCAATTACCTATGAAAATTGCTCACTTATTTTTAAATAAATATAATATTAATGAAAAAAGTTTTCTTAGTAATTCAAAATATCTCCGTCACTTTATCATAACAACTTAAAAACTTCTATGAAATTCATTAAATATTTAAAAAATAGTAATACAGTTGCAATTACTTTTGCTGTTGAAGAAAAATGCCAAAATTAGTAAAATATGGCCAGTCGTAAGTGAGAGCATGGAACGGGCTATAATAGCGTACCGATAATAAACAGTCCTGAAAACAGCTTGAAACAGACACATGGAAGATAGAAACCGGTTTGCTGTCTTTTTAGTCACTTATATTAGAAGTTTAGGAGGTAAGCCCACAAAAATAGGAATATAATCAGAGAATGATATTTTGAAACTGGAGGATACCTTTTTGGAATAATCTTTAAAAAAAAAAAGAAAAAGACCTAAGCTTCTGGTTTCAGTAAGGAAATGATTAGTAAGTTCTCTCTGACATTTTAGAGAGCCTTTTCGGCAACGACGATTTTGAGTCAGAATTGTCCTTTCAAGAGGCTGAGAGAAATAACATGTCCCACACAAATCTAACCAAGGACGAAAAGTCTGTCAGTACTGCTATTCTCTGGTAGTCTGGATTTAAGCCTCTGGTTTCAGTAAGGAAATGGTTAATAAGTTCTCTGACATTTTAGAGAGCCTTGTCGGCAACGACGGTTTTGAGTCGAATAAAAATTTTCAAAATAGATGAAACAAAGCTCCAAACAGTTCAAAAGAGGCCAAAAAGATTTTAGCTAAGAATGGTGTTACTCAGGTTGGTAAAATATATGACAAGCGGTGAACGAGGTGTGATGACAGCACCTGTGTGTTATGCGAGTGCTGGGGGTATTTTATGTTCTTCCTATCCGATTTTTTTTTTAGAAAAGAAGTCTCTTTTTTTATAACTTCTTATTATTTGCTGTGATTATTGTGATCGCCTGTAATAAATATCTGTAAGTTACGCATTGTTTTTCAAATTTGAAAATGTAGCATATCGATGGAAACTCGATGTGTCATCCATAGCAAACGGTTACCATGAATGGAACACATGCTAAAGTATTTATTTCTGTTTTAATTTTTTATTGTATACATTTATCATAAAAGTGAATATTCTTATTGAAAGAGAAATATATTGAGTAATTGTTTCTATAATTAACTTAAAATTTGCGTTGGATTTCCTTTCTGAACAAATTGAAATCTGTTATGTGGTTCATTGATGTCAACCTTCCCCTATATTGTTGTTGTTTTCATTTCATGCCCGTTAAAGTCATTAAATAATACAGTTCGTTAATTAGAAAAATCTGTTCTATTTTTAATCTGCAGTAACTGGCCTCTCTAGTACGTATAGTTATATTATTCAAACTGCTTACTGCAACATTATGATAAAAATCTTAAATTATACTTGAGAAAGAAATTGAAAAATTTAGCGTTAAAGCTGTAAATAATGATCTCAAACCTAAATGCAACTTTAATCCAAATGTTTAAAAGTCTCGGAGAAAATGAAACATTTTCTAGAAGTGAAAGAATTAAGCAAATAAGCACCTTCACTGTCACTTCTAAATTGCTTCTGCCAGTTTCGAAAGATAAATATTTTACAACTTCAGCTGAGTGCAGCAATTAGATTTGAGGTCATGTTTATCAAGATATCAGCGATCTTGAAGTCGATAAGTGAATATTGAAAAGGTAATCATGTTAACATTTCGTTATAAAACATTTAAAACATTTTAAATTTGCAAAAAATAAATAAATAATCAAATAAATAAATAAAACTTTGGGTTATTTTAGTTAAAATACAGTAAGTAATTAAAATGATCGTGCGTAATTTATTTTCAAAAACGTATTGCTACAAAATTACATCCCGTGTGTCATACAAAATTCATTCCATCTACAAATTTTGTAAACAGTAAGCAATACAAGTGTTCCATTCTTTTTTTTTATTTCACTTATAAAAGTAAACGTATGTCGCATTTCATTAATTTAGGCAGCTATACAAATATGTTTATTTTACCCTAATGCATTTATCAGAAAAAAATATTATTAATCTGCACAACAGTTCCTGAATGTAAATAATTGAATGCGGCGCTTGAAATTAACAAAGTGACAGTACTGAATGTGTACTGGAGTGGGCGTTCTTTTTTTTTTTTTTTGCTTTAAGTAAAATGTGCGAAGTTCAAACCCTAGTTAGTTTTTCACGGAAAATTCTTGGTGCTTTATTTCCGGGGAGGGTAAAGGGTTGGTGTCTGCAAGTTTGTCCTTTTTTTTGCATTTTTATCATTCTTACATACTTGTTGTACTTAAGCTTTATTGCAAAAGCTTGCTTATCTGGTTTCCAATGAAAATAAAGTACACAGAAAAGAAATTAATTGTTAGAATGGAAACGCAAAACGTGTTTCTTTAAATTTTTGAAAGACTCATTTTTACTTCCTTTTACAAAAAAGGAAGTATTTTATTCGCAGTAAAAATTTTCACTCAAAAATCGACCTTAATTTCCATTTTGCTCACCTCCGAATAAATGTTAAGTTTTTTTTACGACTCGACCACACGTGGAAAAGTGCCTAAGAACGTATAGACATGCGAAATATCCATTTTGATGATTCTCGAGTTAGTTACAACGAGTTTTGTCTTGACGTCTGTATGTACGTATGTATGTATGTGCGGATATGCGTATGTATGTCGCATAACTCAAGAACGGTATGTCCTAAAAAGTTGAAATTTGGTACGTAGACTCCTAGTGGAGTCTGGTTGCGCACCTCTTCTTTTGGTTGCATTCGGGTTTTTTAGGGGGGTCTTTTGTTAATCATTGTTAATTTCGATGTAAATTCAAGTAGTGTTACAATTTGGCGGACACTTGGCTATATACCTCCAGTATTTTGGTCGCCAAGTTTTGTCGCCAACTTGGCGATAAATTTGGCGATTTTTTTACATTTTTAAATCTGGTTTCAATTTGCCCACTGTTGGTGATATTTAGAGAGTAGACTATTGAATCACATTAAAATTGCCAATAACGGATAAATGACATTAAATTGAAGTAAAAGGAAGTCATGTAAGGCTCACATCAGTTCGTTGTAGTTTCTGTTATTCGTATGGGGGTTAACATGACTGGATTTAAAATTACGACTGGGTATAAAAACAACAATGCCGCTGCAGTTTTGAGCGGCCATGTACAACAGTTACTGTTTGGCACGATAAAATGGGAAGATAGGCATTCGGTTTATTGACGGGAATGGACGCATCTAGTAGCTTGCAGAGACAAGTTTTCCATTGCATATGTTTGTTAGCCTGTAGATTAAGTACAGTTTCATTGAAAAAAACGAAACAACCGTATAGTGTTTTTCCTTTTCCTCCTAATGAACAGGGCTGCGGAGTTGGAGTCGTAGAGTCAGAAACGGACTGGTTTTGGAGTAAAGGAGTCGAGGTCAGGAGTCAAATGCTTAGAATTCCAAGAGTGGGAGTCAGAGCTAAATTTTAGGGAAATAATGTGCTACTCTGCCATTATTGATATTTTACCGCTTTTTATCATTTCCATTATTTTATCATCGCATTTGCCCTGAAACGCTTACATGTGATCTTTACTAATAATAAAGCTGAAAGTCTCTCTGTCCGAAGGATGTCTGGATGTCTGTAGGATGTCTGTGACGCGCATAGCGCCAAAACCGTTCGGCCGATTTGCATGAAATTTGGCACAAAGTTAGTATGTAGCATGGGGGTGTGCACCTAGAAGCGATTTTTCGAAAATTCGATGTGGTTCTTTTTCTATTCCAATTTTAAGAAAAAAAATATCATAAGATGGACGAGTAGATTACGAAATTATCCTAACGTGGAACCGTAACATGGGCACAAGCCAATTGGCGAGATACGAAATTATCATAACGTGGAACCGTAACATGGGTACAAGCCAACTGGCGAGAAAATTCACCATATATTATTTGTAAATATACAGGCGAACCAAAAGACCTTTTGATTTTTCTATTACGGGCAAAGCCGTGCGGGTATCTTTAGTAAATCATAAAGCTGCTGCTAAGCTTATCCAAACCTGAAGTTACGTTTCTGAGCATTTTTTGCAGCTTAAGTTCTCACTCTGATTAAAAATCACTGTA